>NW_028279104.1:0-300000 GCF_059751315.1 Micrasema longulum | reverse complement strand
TGTACAGAAACTTTTAAAGATTTATTTTGCATTGTGCCAATCAATTTTGGAGTACGGTATAATCGGTTGGGGTGGTGCGAGTGACACAGTTTTAAATAGTGTATTGGTTGCACAAAAATCCATCATTAAAATAATACTCAGAGTCCCGATACAGACATCTACTGAAGAAATATTCCATAAATCACAACTTATGACACCAAAACAATTATACGCTAAAACAATACTCACTTATAGATTCAAACACTACTCTTACTCAAATGAAAGACATAACCCCCACAATACATCACATACAAATAATATAATCACTAGATCCTCAACACATAAACAACTTAAACAAATACAAACTAATACCACTTTCAGACAAAGGGATTTTGAGTATTATTCAATTAAAATCTATAACCTACTTCCACTATCTATTAAAGCAATTAGTAATGAGAAAATGTTTAAAAAGGCTATAAAAAATGGATAGTGGAGCTAGGTAGAAGTAAAATGGATTGTCTCATTTGCCCATACCAATGCTGAATCAACTGCTCCACAACTGTATGGCTTATGTTAGGTTTTTGTTGTTTTCATTGTGTGTTTTGTAATATAAATAATATAGATGTATATAAATACCTTGTTTTTAAAACTGTCTGAATATTTGTAAATTATGTTTGTTTTTTAAGTGAGTCTTCTTTGTTTATTCTCAAATGTAATAAAAAAAAACTAAATTGTTAAGTGTCCTCGGCACGGGAAACCCCAGTGAGGTCACATTATTTTTATTATTAATTTATAGTTTCTAAGCTAAAAATATGAATAAATAAAAAAATAAAATATAACACAACAAGTTTTACGTGTATAATACGTTGAATTACATTCCCAGGAGTTACAAGAACTCAATTCGGGTCATAAACAATATTAACATTTAGAAAATAACACATATAGAGAACAACAAAGTAACAAAGCAAGTTTAGCACCTTTATAACTAAATATAGCATAACAATATATTTACGCCAAAAACCTTTTTTTCCACAAGCAGAAAAAATATATTTAAAAAAACGCTTTTAGAATAAAAAAGTAGTGAATCTATACCAGGGGCGACCGTGTATATAAGCGATTATGCGCAGCTTACCATTATATTTGACTAACCATAATAATGTTTTATTGTAACTTTATTTACAGAAAAACAAATAAATAATTAATATTTATTTTAAATTATTCCCACCCTTTGTATTTTTATCCTAATATAAATATAAATTTTAATAAAGCGCGCCCAGCGCCTGCGGTGAGCCAAGAAACTAGCCGATTATTCCAGCTTATTTTTTCATACAAATAAGTAAACTATATTTTGAATGTATTAACCCCAGTGCGGGTTTTTTTCTTACTTTTGGTACTCCAGTTCTGTATTTATTTCTTTTTTATCTTAAAATTGCGTTATCATTCACTTATTTTTTGCTTTTTTTTACATCTTTCTAAATATTTTTTTGAAAGCATAAATTATATCTACTTTTTTTCGCTCCGTTTATTTAAATTAGTAGTAATTATTATTATACAACTATATATGACTATCATATAATTAATTGTAAAGGATCTTTACCGACAAGCCATATTAATTGGCTTGGTGAGTCCTGTAAAAAAAAAAATGTTTTAAAAATAACTAAAATGTAATATTGTATGTAAAAAATAATTTATTTTTTTTGAAAATACGTCAAAATTTGTGTATTTTAAATGCTTGTATTTTTTTTTTAAAATAAAGTATTTTCTTTCGTAACACTTAAGTTCTATTTATAATGTTCCAATCATGTTTTTTTTACTTAATCCATAAATTAATCTATTTTAGGTTTGCATTTAATTCCCAGCAGCAAAAGCACAAAAGTCATTGATAAGAACTATTCTAAAAAAGCCTTTTAGATATTTGCTATGTTTTTTTTAAATACCCATGCTTTTTGCTATACACATACTTTTATTTTTTTACTATGAATTTAAATATGTTTCTTACTATGTGTTCTGTTTTTATTTCGCATTTTACTGAGTTTTAAAATATTTATATATTTTAATGGTTTTTACTATGTTTTCAATACATTTGTTTTTTGTATTTATTATGTTTTTGCTTCGTTTTTTTACTACATTTTTACTATGTTTTTACTACATTTTTACTATGTTTTTACTACAATTTTACTATGTTTTTATTACATTTTTTACCATGTTTTTACTCCATTTTTTACTTTGTTTTTCACTTTGTCCTGTATCTTTATAAGTGTTTCTATATATTGATTACTGTTTTTTATATTTTTTTTAAATGCCTTAGAACGGGGTAAATAACCCTAGTTAGGCAGTCAAAGCCACTTTATATAAATAATAATTTTGTGTATGTATTTGTAATGATAATAATAATAATTAATGTATTTTTTATTCGTGCATAATTTTTTAAACACACAGTTTTAATTTGATTTACATAATATAATCTAATAGTCCGTAACAGTTTTCTTTATAAGAATACCACCTGTTCATTCTAAATGAACAGTAATTGATTCTAAAGACGATACTCCTGTTATGTAACAGATCGTGTTACTATAAGTTGTTATAATATAATATTACATTTATTTATACTATGGGGACATGTCAAAAAACAAAATCATTATTATAAAATTTAAAAAAAAATCAAACTTACTAGATAGAAACCTAATTAGATTTTATTAATATTCAAAGTGTTAACTATGTGGTTGAAGTGAATGATTTTAAGTATTTAAATATATATTTAAATATAGTATTTAAATATAATTTTCTCTGCTGCATTGGCATGTTTTTATACTTTTAAACTACTTTTGATTACTAATATTATATATGTAAATAAAATCAGTATATTGCTGCTCTTACTATAATGTGTCATTAATTTTGAAGATGTTTTTTAAATTGACTTAAATTTATTGTCTTATATTTCACTTAAAGATTCTTCTCATCGTTTCTTTGAATCCCCTAAAATAAATATGTGTATATTTATGTTTTTCCTTTTTTTTAAAAAATGTTATTACTATTTTATTTTATTTTTACATCTGAGCATGTTTTTCATTCTTTATTTCAATTCTTAATTTTTAATTACTCTTACAAATTTTCTTCATTTTTAATATTATTTCCATTTGTTTATACTCACTACAGACAACAAACTTTAAAATATATTTTTTTCACTTAAATTATAATTTTTAAACAACTTTCATTTATGTTTTTCTTTTTCCTTCTCTTTTTTATGCTTTCATAATTAACCTTACATATAATTGCTTTATAATATGGAAACTTCACTGGTCCATTACAATTAAGTCTAATTGTGTAAAATATTAAACATTGTAACTGTACTGTATTTTTCCTCAATAAAAGAAAAAGAAAAAAAAAAAAAAAATAAATAAACACATACCGACTTTTCTATGTCTACCAGTTTCGAAACGTACCCACGTACCGTTTGTAAAAATATTAAATAACAATAACGAATTAGTTTTTTTTAAGGTATAAATACAATTACTTTGTTTTATGAACCACTTTTTTTACAGTCACAACCGACTAGTTTCGATAAATACACGTTGCCCTCTTCAGGGTTATATAATAGCATATTTTATTTTATTAACGTAAACGGCAAATCTGCCTTTTACAAAAATTTATAATACTAACATATTTGGCTTAATAAATGTTTTTTTTAACATAAATTTCCTTATACCCAATATTTATTTTAAAAATTAAACCTAAAAATTATACAAGATTTATATTTAAAAAAATTAACCTAAAAATTATACAGCATATTTAGTAGAAAGTTTAAACAATTCAAGAATAAATGTAAAATAAAAAAATAAAATCAAATATTTTAAAGTAATATAACAAGAAAATCATAAGTACTGTTTCATACGGCTGGTCAAAGTGAACAAAAAACTGTACATATTATGAAATCCATGAATGAACTGAATGGCTTCAGCCAGACGACAGAATTTGATTCAGGATACGGCTCTTTCCGATGTAAGGTGTACCGCTTTACCCACCGTTAAACTACTGGGAGTCTTCCTTAATTCTGACCTTTTTCTTGACACTTAAATTAGTACAACGATAAGTTTATGCTTTTACAAGACAAATTAAATGCATAGGCAAAAATTTGCCGGTTGATGCCGCCCTTTTTGCGTTTTTAGTGTCTAGAGTCGATTATTGTAATGGTATCTACGCAAGTCTCATCAGAATCCTCAGAGTTATCTATGGCCTTGTGAGAGAAAACAACCATTGGCGTCGTCGCTACAATAGAGAGCTATACTATCTACCGAGCGCCCATCAAGGTGGGACGCTCGAGGTGGGCTAGCCATTTAATAAAAATGGACGACGAAAACCCCATAAAACGCCTAAATCTCTCTATGCCACAAGGACGACGAAGACCAGGAAGGCCCAAAATGCAATGGATGGACTGCATCAGCGCAGATATGACA
The DNA here is from genome assembly GCF_059751315.1 of Micrasema longulum. Classification (NCBI taxonomy): domain Eukaryota; kingdom Metazoa; phylum Arthropoda; class Insecta; order Trichoptera; family Brachycentridae; genus Micrasema; species Micrasema longulum. The sequence goes on along the minus strand of NW_028279104.1, from coordinate 295,567 downwards.
ATGTTGGAAGTGAGGAACTGGAGAGGAAGGGCAGCAGACCGGTAAGAGTGGAGGAGACTCTTGGATTAAGCTAAGGCACACCCAGGGCTGTCGAGCTTATGATGATAATTTAGGCAGGTCTACCAATGAATAAAATGACTCGCCTACAGTCGGTATTGAACGCATGATTTCATCACTCGTAACCCTATCAAACATTGATTCTGTTTCCGTTTTTGAAGCGTTCTCTCTGCTTTCATCTTGTCTCTGCCAATTACATGTTTCACTTTCATACACGAATATTGGGACTAAAACCCCGCCGTGCACCGCCTTAACTTCGGTCGACCTCTCAATTGTATAAAGTAAATAATAATGACTAGTTTCTCTTTGGTTGGGCTAAGGAAGTATAGTCCGAAGAGTGAAGTATTGTTATGACAATGGCGCTGGTTATTGCTTATTATGGCGCTACTAACGTCTCGTAACGAATCTGCCCGTTACTGAACAAATCCGTTACGCTGTGTTGCGCAAGTAACCGAATAGAAAAAAATGATAATACTGAGAATTGAACGTTCTGGAAGTTGTGGAGCGCGAGCAAACGGTATTTGTAGGAAAATGCAGATTATTTATTGGAAAATTATCAGTTATTTACAGACATTTTGGAAAAAACAGAATCTATTAATTAAGGTTATATTATTTTATTTGTTAATCATATCATACCCATAAATTTATGCATTAAACCTTTCCTTACTGTGAAAAACACCCGCGCGTCACGGTGTTGTGTAGTCGAAACATATGTAAAAAAAACGAGAGGTTTTTATTTAGATCGGGTTGTGGTCCCGTGGCTAGTGTCTCGGACTCACGGACCAAAGGTCTGTGGTTCGAATCCCACTCTACCCCAACTTGATTCCATTTTCTAATAGTGAGTTATTTACAACTCGTTGAAAATGGCCCTCAAAATTAAATATTTGGGTAAATCATAAGAACGCAAGTATTTCTTTTTACAAAAAAAAATTAAATAAATTATTTATTTATTCATACACAAACATACATATTACAAATAAATAAATAACGTATCTCCAACTCTACGAGGCCAAGAGCCCTGTGTTGAGTTGGGATACAACACAATGGCAAGTTGAAGCATAAGCATTATTAAACAATAGCTAAACTAAAAATGAATATTACAGGTTTGACATTCATAAAGGAGTCAAGCAGGGATGTGTGATGTCACTATGGCTGTTCAACGTGTATATCGATAACTGCATGAAAGAACTGAAAGGCTTAAGAATGGGAGCAAAAATAGGCGATTTAAATGTCAATTGTCTTTTGTATGCTGACGATGCCATACTTCTTGCTGACAACAAGGAGGAACTGGAATTCTTGGTAACAAAAGTCTACTACGTATGCAAGGGAAACAATTTGCTGATGAATGTCAATAAATCATATGTGATGGTTTTTGAAAGAAATGAAAGTATGACTTAATGTGAAAGTACTGTGAATGGAGTTATACTAAAACAAGTGGAGGAATTTGTGTATCTGGGAAGTATGTTTCCTAGGAATGGAATGACTGAGAAAGATATTGAAAGATGGGTGAGTACCGAGAACAGAGTGAACGATGCACTTAAATCATCCTTGGCAAATAAATGTTTGTCGCAAGTGGCAAAATTAACAGTTCACAACGGAGTCTAGGCCCGACCCTGATGTATAGGAGCGAAGTATGGACTTGGAAAAACAGGGACGAAAGTAGGCTTAATGCTGTCGAAATGCGATCTCTCAGGCGGATGTGTGGTAAAACTATGTACGATAGATGGACAAATGTTCAGATCCGTACATTATGTAAGGCTGAGACAAGCATTATCGACAAAATCAAGAAAGGAGCTCCGCGCGGGTTTGGACATGTAGAGCGAATGGACGGTTTGGACATGTAGAGCGAATGGATGGATGCAGAAATAGAGAAAGACCGAGAAAGACATGGCATGACCAAATCCAACAAATACTTGAAGATGGACATGTCAAGGGTCAGAATAATCGGCGCGCGGGCATTCGATGTATGAATGTAGAGGAAGCGAGATCTGTATGCAAAGATAGAGTGATGTGGCGTTCTATCATCTCTGCCTACCCTTACAGAGAAACGGCGTGATGGTTTGTTGTTGTTGTTGTATAACATAAACATATACTTCAATAGCCAGACGTACGAATGTATCTATACTCCAGGAACTGGACACTGGACATAGGAGAAAAACATTTAAATCTTATATGGCTGTGATGTCACACTAGTCGACATACGACGCAAGACTCTCTATATCTCTCATATTTTTTTAAATGGTGAAATTGTATTTTTTGTAATCTTCAAATGGACATTTTCACACCGGATTTGTAAAGTGAAACTTGTATAACTATGCTGTATTTTAACACAAAATATATTTAACCTCGCTACCTGAAGAATGATGTCCGCAAGTACAGCGATACATCTGTATTAGAGAGAGCGCGAAGATAGAACACATAATGAGGAAGACAGAGACGCTGTTCTGTAGCCGCCGTAGCCGGTGTTGTGTGAAACAAATTCAGTCGGTTGGTGACATGATTTTTATGTTTTGCTATAACGGGGCTAAATTATATGTTTATTTTTATAAATTATGAAAAAGGAGTTATTAAACTGAATGCTTCCATGTTTTTATTTTTTCAAATGTTTGAGCTTTAGAAAATTCCGTCTTTCTACAGTTATTTACCACAATCGTTTAAGAGTTAAATAACCAAAAAATTACGATGATAATAGTATAAATATATTTTTTTTAGAATGGTTCAAAATTTGCGTATTTTGAATTACCCGAAAACGAGACGTTTCGCGCCCTCTAGGGCAAACGGCATGTATGACGTTTTGGCACCAAACTTGTACGCAACGTCTATTAGAAGCGCGGTCGGCAGTCATAGCGCGTGACGTCAAAATGACGTGATGCCAACTGCGGGCCGTTTTGTGGTGCTCATTTTTAAACCCGAAAATTATAAATGAAAACTTGCTTTAAAAATCGATAGTTATATCATTAGAATCTTAAAAATCCGCTTAAAATAAATATGCTATTTTTAACGTTATTCCCGACTTGTGAAAGTGCTCTATTTCAGTGGTGAATTACAAGGCTCGAGAAAACGCACATTTAATATTTGTCTTCTCACCGGGTATCGAGCCCGGAACCTTTCGTGTGTGAGTCGAGTGTCTTAACCACTACATCTAATATCGAAGCGATAATTGCGCCACCTGCACCACGACAGGCGAAATGTTTTTCTCAATTGGTCTAGGTGTTGTAGTGTATTTTTCGTTACCTCCTTCCATATCCCCTCTATCCCACCTGCTGACAAGCCTCAATATAGAGGCTTAGCGGGTTATTCCTTAAAAATAAAAAAAATCGTTTTTGGTTTTTTTTTTCTCAGATTTTTTCTTAAACTAAAGATAAACAACAAACCCTCGGAACAATTATATATTTTTTAAATATTTTACGGTTATTCAAAGAAGCATGAAGGACGCTTAGTGTTTATGTAAATAAAAAACAACGCATTCATTTCACGGACAAGTGATTTTAGACTAAATATGTTATGTTTTGTTTGATCTTAAAGCGGTCGATAAGCGGTTCGGTTGTCCTCGCGTCTCTTTTTCAGGTTTCTCAATTATTATTTCACAATAGTTATTGGAAGTCCGTTTACTTTGTAAAGTAAAAAACGCCACAGGTAAACCCTTTCGATGAATTATTTTTATATTTCAACTCTTTTATTTATCTATTTTTATTTTTTCCTATCGAAGTTCAACAAGGACACAAGAAATACATACAATTTGTAAGTAAGCATTGGTATCATTCTTCATATATATCCTCAAATATGGAACTCCACTGTCTTTCATAAATTATGTAAAACGAGGGCACTGGAAACAAAGATAGCATACTCCAAAAAAAAAAAAATTTGGTTATTTATTTATTAATTTTCAGTTCACAAACAGTAAAAGATATCACAATATAAATACAATTAATAAAAAATAAAAAAATTACACTTAACCTCTTTCACCAATTATATGTGAACACCAATAGTCACAAAGGAAAAAAAATGTATACAGAGTGTTCTTTAAACCAAACTCAAAATATTGTTGATAAATTACCTGGTCCATGAAGAAGTATAAAAATTGAAAAAATAATATTTTCAGGCGTTGCCTAGTATGTAGGTGAAATAATTCAGTTAGATGAACCTCACCCGCATAAATAAAGATTTCAGCTCTTTAACTTCACAAACATCAACAGATGAAAGAATTGAAGGAATATGGATGTTAAAATATAGGCAGAATGGTGAATGTTACACAGTGTGTAAAGTGGCCACTTAAGCCAGCCATTGACAGGTCATAAGCCCTGTAGATGCCTAGACTTCCATATTACCTTCTCTTAAATGTTCTTCATCTCTGTTGTAATATATTAATATAAACAGCTCCCCAGGGAGTTGAATCCAGTCCTTGTCTACAAAAATTTGGACAAACTCAAAATATTGTTAAAAAAATAAATATTATTTTGAACAACAGATTATGAATAAATTATTTTTGTATAATGAATGTAATAATCCGTAAGGGTTAATAAAAAAATTGTCATATAAAAAAAAAAAGATATAACATAATAGATCCATATGGATCTACTTTTCTGTACATATCGGCAGTTTAGCAGCTATCTGCTTTTTACATTTACTTCTTACTTATATTTACAGTTTACATTACGTATTGGGTTAAACAGACCGTAAAAAAATACAGACTTCAATTGTCAATTAAATAAATAAATAAAATGAAAAAATATCAATGAATTTGATTAATTAATTTGAAATGCCTTTGTAGTTGTTTAACGGGTTAAATATTTTCGTATACCGACGCGACGTACCGTCGGATGCATCCAAGGCCTTTATCAAAAGAATAGTCACTTAGTGTATTAGACTTTCGTAAAATATATGCAAATAGCCAGTGATTTTGTAACATGGATGCAATTATTTGTATGTGGGTCCTATGTGTTTAAACTCACAACCGAATCCATTGCGAAACGAAAAGTTACTTCGAACAATGGCGAATACTATTATTGTCTATTAGGTAAACAATTATTATTACTAAAATTAGTCGGATACGTTATACTGCGGATGCGGAGATTAGACAAACGACATTGAAAAATTATTTTAAAAGATAATAGCCATGTTAGAAAATACTTTCAAAGGATTTGCGTGGCTGGTTATTTTTTATTTATTTCTAGAACTTTTCTGATGATTTTTTTTTACGTTTTGGCAATATGTAAACAAACAAAACGATTGTGTATAGTTACAGTGCAAATTAAAAGACAATTTAGACCAAAAAATTGCTCTGCATCAGTGATGGTATGGGCCGCGGTAACTGCCACAGGACGCTAAACACTCGTTTTCATTGAACAGGGCGTAAAGGTAAATCAGCAAATCTTCCGTGAAAAGATTTTAATGAGGCGTCGTTATCTTGGACACGTAAAAAAATCGGTAAAAACCATTGGACGTTTCAACAAGACTCGGCACTCCCATAAAGCCCGTGAAACCTAACGTTTTTTACAAGAAAAAGTTCTCAGCTTCATTTCATCACAACAGTGGCCTCCATATTCCCTGGACTTAAACCCAATGGACTTAAATATGGCCCATTCTAGAGGCCAAAGTATCAGCTAAAAAAACGATTGATCTTCGCCGACAACGATTGATCGATTGATGACGCCTTAAAGATTGATCTTCGCCGAAAATGGGACAAAATAGCATCATCCCACATTCGTGCAGCGTGTGAAGCCTACTTGGACAGACTCGATGCTTTTATCCGCGCTAAAGATGGCTACGTCGAACAACATATATTTTTTCAAATCGAAATGTTTTTACGATATGCTGAAGTTTAAATAAAAAAAATCAAAATTGACAAAATTACAGAATTTTTGAATGGTAACACTTCGAGTGCCGACCCCTGTATTTACATCATCTTACAGGAAACATACCTTTTCTTTTTAAATTCATTCAAACACTTTTCATTCTTCATACATGCGGGCATTTCTTCATGCTTCTATCAGCTGAGACAAAATAAATGCATACGCAAAAATTTTCCGGTTGATTCCGTCCTGTCTAGAGTCAACTATTGTAATAGTTTCTACGCAGGTCTACCAATAAACAAAACAAAATTTAACTTGTCTTATTTTTTGTTTTGTACACCATTTTGTGAGAAGGACCTAGATTATATTGTTATGGTATTTGTTACAATGGATATAGTGTAAAGTTTCCGCAAACCAAGTTTTGTAAAGCTTCCATTGATAATAAACGCAGAAATGGCATTTTTCAATAAAAAAATATAAAAGCGCCATCTATGAATAATACGTTTCATATTTTCGTTGAGAATCACTTTAAGGCAATATTTACGAAAGAAAACGAGTTGAAAGTGTTCGTGATCTTGGTGTGATTCTAGATAAAAAACTTACGTATGAAAACCACATCGAAAATATAGTGAACCGGGCACACAGAAACTTAGGTTTTGTTATCCGCACTTGCCAAGTTTTTAATGATATTGGTAGTATCAAATTAATTTATTTCGCTTACGTTCGTAGTCTCCTTGAATATGCCTCCTCTGTGTGGTCTCCCCAGTATTCCATACACAAGATAAGGCTTGAAAATATTCAGAAAACATTTTTGAGACATCTCAATTGGAGATCCAGATTTACGGACCTTAACTATAAAACTTCTTGTCATAAACATAATATACTTAGTCTTGAGGATCGTCGTTTGTTATTAGATATGGGTATTTTACATGACATTCTTAATGGACGTCTTGATAGTCCTGTTCTGGTTTCTGAGTTGGCCCTTAACGTACCTGGCTACCGCACCCGTCACACGAATCTATCTCTTTTCCATGTACCCACAGTTCGCACCAACTATGCTCAGAACTCTCCTCTGATTCGCTTGACGCGTAATTATAATTTATTTTTCAATAACATAGACATATTTAATTGCAGTAAACTCACTTTTAAAACCAAAATTAAAAAACTATTATTTGAAAAAAATTATGTTTCGTTAAAAAAAAAAAAATTATATATTTTTTTACATTATAATTTTAAATTGTTTCTATTCACTCATATATCAAATACACACTTACCCTGTCCTTAAACCTACCCTCACACCCATATACAATCACACACATATTCACATACCTACCAAAGCCACACTCCACTTTTTTACACACGCATCCTCACACACAAAAAAAAACTCGCACACATGCACTTCTATAAATTATATTTAACTGAACTGGATTTTTATAATTGTATTTATGTGGAAAACTGATTTGGCTTTATTTTATGTTTTTTTTTTATAATGTTGTGTATATTTCTTTGTATTGCTGTTGTTTTTCTTAATAAACAAAATAAAAAAAAAATAATAAAAACGAAAAAATTACTCTAAGATCAGTTTTGGAATCACATTAAATACGTAGCTAAAAATGTCCAGCAAAGTTCGCTGCTTTGACGGAGAAACTCGTTTACTATCATTGAGATATAATACATAGATTTACGAAGTTCTTCTGCATCTATAAATGATTTTGTTTGAACTCACCTGTCATTCTGGTACAACTCCACCGAGGAGTTGAGAGTTGCTAGTTGCTCCTTCAACAGCTGCAGGTTGGAGTTGACAAAGCTCAACTCCAGGGCAACTGTTTCTCTCAGCTTCCTGTTGTGGGTCGCCTGAGAACAGACAAAGTTGACGGTCATCGTTCATTCGCTAGATAAGTTGCATTATTGGACGTCCCGGAATCAACTAGTGTTATCAGCTTAAAAGTACCAGTTCGAAATACTCGGCAGCTAACGTTATTTTTTTAATCTCCTGGCAGTCATAATTATTATTACAATTCACCAATACCTAGACTACACCGGCCAGCGGCTAGGTAACGAGTGTGGTGAATTTGATATATTTCGTCTGTCTTTATATAAATATAGGTTAAGTATTCAAAAGGTTATAAATTAATTTGTAAAAAAATTCTTAATATTGTTCTTTATTTACTTTTTTTTTCTTCTCATGTATCTCTATAATAATGTATAAACTTATGTGTATATATATATAGTTGGATAATTTATATAGCGCCATTTTTGTGAAAATCACCTCAAGGGCGCTGTACAATTAATAAATATCCCAGTACGTCTTGCAGCTACAGAGCGCATGGACGGTTGGGATTCTAGTTCCTCGTTTTCAATTAAGATCAATAAAAAATTATAACAGATAGGAGCTAGATTACAGGACGTCTTGCAGCTACAGAGCGCATAGATAGTTAGAAATTTAGCTCCCATTTACACATTTTAAAAATTGACAAATAAATTTAGTGTATTAATGATATTAAAAATTAATAAATAATAATATGAACAATAAAAAGGAGTATGATTACAACACGTCCTGCAGCTACTAAGCGCATAGACGATTGGAATTCTAGACCCCATTTATAAAATTTAGGTTTTTTTAAGTTGGTATATGAAAGCTAGATAACCAATCATCATGCAGCTACAAAGCGCATGGACGAGTGGAATTCTAGCAAAGTTAAAATAATATCAATAAATTTATAAAAAATAGAGCATAGTAGTAAGTTTGTCAAGTGTTCATGCCAAGAACTAAGCAATAAAAAACTAAATAAATAAAGCACTGTATCAACTCCATGGTTAACAAAGGGAGATAGATGTCCGAAGAGAATCTTTTGTAGACAGTAGGTAGATATCGTCACCATGTGGTCCAATAGGCTGCTGGAGAATTTCTGGAAACGCACGTGTGTAGACTGGGGGATTATGCCTATTGTTCCAACGACTTGGTGTCCATTTTGGTCCGTATTATTTCATTTTATGAGACGCAACATTCCTGTTCAATTCACATTTTTAAATGAATATTTTTTGTATAAGTTAGTTATAGAAGTTTGATTTATCATTTTGTATGTTATTAGAAGGCAGATATTTGAAATTTTATGTATTTATCAATAAATGTCAGTTCACTTTTAATAGCACTGTTGTAATTTATTGATTATGGGTGTAGTGTTCCAAATAGCAAAATTTAGGTACTTTCGCGTCAAAAGCTGATGGATTCTTAAACGGTTTAAATGATTCACATAAAATTTTATGATTTAAAGGTTACAGGCGCACTATTTTTTGAAAGTTTCCATTGTTCACTATTTGTCACATATTTTGTTAAGAATAAAGTATAAAACAATGCTATTAAATAAATAGTCTTATTTTTTCCACTGTTTGTCTAAAACATGACTACACTACTACACACTAACGACTTATAGACATTAACTCATTGTTTTCTAACATATAACAACTTATTTTTAAATTTATTATAAGATTATAAGCTACGGTTGGAGAGGAACTATATTTCACGCCCAGCCCGTACGGTGGCTGAGCGCATGTATATGTATGTGCATGTATGTATATGTATGTGCATGTATGTGAGTGTATATATATATATATATATATATGTACATGCATGTATGTATATGTGTGTGTATATATGTATGTGCATGTATGTGAGTGTATATATATGTACATGCATGTATGTATATATGTGTCTGTATATATGCATATGCATGTGTATGTATGAGTGTATGTTTTTAAATGTAAATTTATTAAATATTTTTCTATGTGCCCATACATTTCCTTATTTTTACTTATTATTTTATCTTTTAGTTTTTCTTATGTTATCTTTAATTTTAACTAAATTTACATACTTATGTTTCACTGCTGCACTTGAATGTAATTTCTAATATATGTAAAAGCCCGTAGGGCGTGTAAATTAATTAATAAATAAATAAATTATCATCTGTAATGACGTTTAAATATATACGAGTAGACACCTTACGAGCGCGTAGTCGATGGCTAGCAATTTAATAAATAAATTTATGGGTATTTGACTTACTATCCTATCCTGTCCTGACCCTGATCAGCCTTTGTATGATAATGGAAAGAGGGTCGAGAAAGTTGGCAGATTTAAATACTTGGGAGCAGTGGTGATTTTGTAAGTAAGGCGAGTGAGGCTCCGCCTCACAAAAAATCGTATTCCACTCGTTCACAACTATGGATGTAAAATTACGTTTTACCAAAAGGTTCGGTAAAATATCGTAATTTACAGTATTTTACGGTAATTTCCGGTAAGAAACGGATATGACATACTAATTTTTAGTTTTCAAAGGTATTACAAATAGGAGTAGCTTTGTTTTAGGACACTTTACATGACTGCGAAAACCAGGTTTAGATCCATAGGGTGGTTGTCGAGATTTATTATAAGTATGGGACGTTTAAGGTTATTTGATATGTACTTTTTCCACTTTTTTTGATATAAAAAGGTTATTATGTTTTGAAACTTAACAAGATCGGTGAACATAGGGTCGTTAGTAAAAACTTAAGTTTGTGGCCTTGAACGACCACCGCTCATGCCGCGATTTAAAAAAAATGGTGCTTAAAATCAGTTTTTTGAGTATAATTACGTCCCTATAACTACTCGTATTTGTTATATCTTTTAAAAATAAAAATTAGTACGTCATATTCGTTTCTTACCGAAAAATACGGGAAAATACCGTATTTTACCAAAATCTGGTAAAATTCCCGTAAAATACCGCGATAGTTTTACCGCCTTGCATCTCTATTCACAACGCGACACGTTGATTAAAAAGCTTTGATATAAGAATATTTCAACGTAAAACCAACCCTATTCCTTCTTGTCCAAAAGGCAGTTTTTTTGTAACGCACAGGCAATGCACATGGCAACTTCTACAAGCCTTTTAATTCAGTCGCATTCCTACTGATAACACGTGCGGTAAGCAAAACATTTCTTTATTTCAATGTACAAAAGATTGAATTTAGAGTACATTCTTATCGGTTAGGCGGAAAATAAACGAGCCTCAAAAGTTAAGAGAGAACATATTTGCCGGACGTCAAAACGTGAGTGAGTTTTGACCTTGGGAGAATGTTTTGACCATAATTCATTCAAACAATGAGTCTGATTGAAGTAAGAGGAAGCGAGCACCGAGCGGAATATCTACTCTTGTGTTACCTAGTCTCCTTTAGTCACTGTCGCTACCGTGCGTTTCGGCATTGAGTACGTATATGCCTAGTAATGAATAACTCCATAAAACTCAAAAAGACGTTCGTAGGCTTATTCTTTTTGCCGTTTTTTAAATATAGTAACGTAATAATCAATATTAATTATTAAAGTCTAGCAGTATTGGAGTGTAAAATTATATTGCAGCCGCACTAACAATTTTATACCAAAACCGCCGCTGCTTGGGAGTTCACATAACTGAGGATGGAAGCATGTACAAAGAGCTCGCAACCCGCCTAGGAATTGCTGGAGCAACTTTTAACAAGATGCGTGTTGTCTGGAACTCTAGTCTATACTCGGCCAAATGAAATCCCAATTATTCAACTCTCGCATAATGCCAATACTCCTATATGGGTGCGAATCTTGGCAACTTACGAAAGCTCAAAACACCAAGGTGTTGGGTTTTGAGAGTAAGTGGTTGAGAAGGATATTAGTAATAAGGGTCGATGAAATACTGTCCGGTGTAATAAAAAAAAATCTACTTATTAGTGGCATAAAAAGTATTTTTCAATTTGTAATTTTAAATTCCCGCAAAAACGGTCATTGCATTGGCCATGCCCCTAATACGTCACGATTCATGTTTATTTTCAACTTTGTTCCTAACCTTTTAAGTTTTTATCGAACATCGTCACGACTCTTAACGTCACAACTATCAATGCCAAACATGTCGAGTTTTTCGAGTAAACAGGGTATTTATTAAACCCTATCACATCCAAAACCACGATGATCAGTATGAGCAAGAAGACATATTGGCACATTGAAATATTTTTTTAGAAAGAATAAAATTTATTTCCATGCCTAGTATTCTGTTTATTCTGTTATTTTCAAGTATTTTTCATACCCTTTTTAATTTGTAGTATATCATAATTTTAATTTTTCTGCTTTTGTTAAATAATATTATAGTTTAAAATTTAAAAACGTCTCTAAAAAAATTATTATCTGTATGTCCCTAAATGAGTTTTTTTTTTAAAAACTCCTTGGGAATATTGTATATAATTATGTTTAATATGTTTTCAATATAATAAAAAAAAAAAAAAAAAAAAAAATTTGAAAAAATAAAATATCAAAAAATGATTGCTTATTTCTGCAGGGGAAAAACGAGGAGGGGGGAGGGGGCAGTCTGATACTGTGGCGCACTCCCCTGCAGAAGTGAGACAGTATTTGGTTTTTTTTAAATATATATTTTTAAAATTTTATTCGCTCTAAAAAAATATTTTAATGTGCCAAAATGTCTTCTTGCCCATACTGATTATCGTGGCTTCGGATGTGACAGGGTTTAAAGAACACCCTGTATATGAAAACTTTTCTCCACAATATTCATATTGATTTTGAAAATACAATTAATTATTCTTAATCCATTTCATATATTTTTATCGGTCTTCGTAGTAAATGACATTTCCCTGTTAAAAGCAAATAAATGTTAAAATGAATTGAAGCAGTCTCAAAACAAAGATTTTATATTTAATACATTTGATTGATGGAGAAGACATGTATAAAACACGGTTTCGTGAGACAATTAACGTGATTATCAAACACATTTCAGTGGAATGCGAATTAATGAAAGTTGGCAGAACAGATACTAGAAGAATGTAGGTAGTACATCTCATGAAGACGAAGCTGGGTCAGCAGCTAGTGGTCGAGAAACGAAGATATTTCGCTTTATAGCCTTGTTTATATCGATGGTAAAAACGGCTTAGTGACTCAAGGTTCGTAGGTTTTCACGGCCTTCAGAATACAGATAGTGTTTTCCTGGGTTATTATGCCGTGTTTGTGGGCTTTGTATTGCCGACGTTTCGGAGCACATTGCAGTGTCCATCTTCAGGGCTGAATGTATGAGTGTAGTTTTTAGTGTGTTTAATTGTGAGGAATTTGTACCGTGTCGCAGTCGGGCAATGTATGTGGTTAAGTGTGTGGAGTTTGTACCGTGGGCTTTGGAAGCACCGGGTACCATGAGGTTCGTAGTCGTAACCCATCATCCCTGTTTATGTTATTAGGATGCTTGTATATTTCTATGGCTTCCTTTATTAAACGGGCTTGATGATTTTTGGGCTTTCCAAGGACATTTGGCTCAAATGAGAAATTATGCCCTGTTTCTATGTAGTGCTCTGCAAGAGCTGATTTATCCGGGTAGCCCAACTTGCATGCACTCTTGTGCTCTTTTATTCTTGTCATTATGTTTCTGGCAGTCTGCCCTATGTAAACTGTTTCACAGCTTTTGCAATTTAATTTATATACTCCATCTGTTTCAAGTGGGTCCCGATCTTTTACTGATTTTAGTAAGTTTCTTACTTTTGAGGTCGTACCGAACACTGTCCTTATGTCCCGTTTCTTAAGCGTTTTTGCAATTCTATCCGTGACATTTTTGACATAGGGAAGGAACTATCTTCAGTGTAATAGCATAAAATAAATTGATAAAACAAATTTACTTGTTTAAAACTATAAAAAATATAGGTGCGAAGGTTTTCACGGTCACTGTTATCAATATTATGTATCTTTTTGGGTGATACCGTGTATGTTGGATTTGATCCGACGTTTCGGCTACCATTGCAGGAGCCATCTTCCCTGAAGATGGCTCCTCATCACACAAATACAAGAGTAACTAGATACTCCACTCTGATGCTGCAAAAACAACTTACTAATACTCAGTTAAAGTGTACAATCTACTGCCATTGTCCATAAGGACAATTAGTTAGTACTCACAACATAAAATTTCTATTAAGAAATGAATAGTGGAGGTGGGTTGCGCACGGATCGATGAGTGGATCAAGCCAAATACTTTAAAATTTGCTATGAAAGTTTGTCTTCAAGTCTATATGAATTTATTGTGTTTTTTTTATTATTATTATTTTTTTGTTTATTATGTTTACGATGATAATTAGGTTAATTAGATTAATTACGTTTTTATTTTCTTATTATGTTAACTCTTGTGTGGCTGTGATGTCACTCTAGTCGACATACGACACAAGACTTGATATATCTCTCTTATTTTTTTAAATGATGAATTCGTATTTTTTGTAATCTTCAAATGAACATTTTCACACCTGATTTGTAAAGTAAAATTAGTATAACTATGCTATATGTAAATACAACTAATATTTATCCTCGCTACGCGAAGAATGAATGTCCGCTAATTCAGCAACACATATATATAGATACCTTATACAAGACAGAGCACGAGGATAGAAGTCATAACAAGGAAGACAGAGACGCTGTTTTGCGGTGGGTGTCGTCTAAAACAGATTTAGTCTTCAGTCAGTTGATGAAAATGATGGGGGACGCACGCACGTAACATGAGCGGCGTATTTGTGATTTTTAATTTATTTTGCTATAACAAGGCTAAATTATATGTTTATTCCCATAAATTATGGAAAAGGAATTATTAAACAGTAGTCTTAATTTTTTACATTTTTTTCAAATGTCTGAACTTTAGAATATTCCGTTTTTTACTAGTGGTAACACGATGTTACATCACCGCGCGCAAAGGGATTATTTACCACAGTCTTTTAAGAGTTAACTATGTTAAATAACTAATTAAAGGTATGTTTCGTTATATTTAAACTACTGGGTGTTCATTTAGATTCAGATCTTTCTCTTCATTCTCAGGTCAATAAAACGGTAAGTGCTGGTTTCTTCCATCTCCGACAGATCAAATCCGCGCGGAGAAATATTCCTATAGATGCAACTAAAGCTCTTGTAAATGCTTATGTCGTTTCGCGTCTTGCTGTAATAGAATATACGCAAATCTCCCAAAATATCAAACTAATAAACTTCAATCTGTTTTCAATGCAGCAGCAAGGCTTATTACGGGAGTAAAAAAATATTCTCACATCTCACAACATCTTCGAGATTTGCACTGGTTAAAAAGACCAGAGAGAATAAAATACAAGCTGTGCTGGACAGTATTCAAATCCCTTCATGAAATGTCTCCAAAATACCTATCGGAACTTTGTATTAGGGAAAATACACGTCGAAGAAAATCTACTCTTAGGTCAGCATTTGATTCAGGAAGAGGAATTATAGTTAATTTGTAAAGTGTTCGTGTTAAAAAGTAAACAATAAAAAACTAAACAGATAAAGCACTACAACACTATGGATCATAACAGATAAAAATATCCGAAAGGTAGCTTTGTTATATTTATTTATTTATACTTTTACAATTTTGTATGATTTTTTTTATACAGAATAATGTTCACTGAGGTGTCCCGTGCCGAGGGAAACATTTTACAATAAATAATAATATAATAATTATAAAGCGCCATTTTTGTAAAAAATAACCTCAAGGGCGCTTTACAATTGAATATCTAAACTTACATTCTAACCAAACTTAAGTTATACATTATATTTCCAGATTTAAAATTGAGGGTATGATAGTTTAAAGAAATGCGATTTTAGTTGGAATCTGAACTGACTGGGACTGTCGATGATTCGTAAGTTTGAAGGCAATTAGTTCCAGGCGGAGGGGCCGGCGGCGGCAAAAGCGCGATGTCCAAATCTAGTGTTTGGGGAGCGCCGGATTTCAACAAACTTCAAATAGTGTTGACAAATATATATTTAACTTACTTTGAAGAGATTTTCAGCTCCTGCTCGTAACCGCAACTCTTTATTTATCTCCTGATTCAGTTGACATCTCCTGTTCTGCAATTTCCCCCTGCACGTGGCCACGCGAGGATCTGAACCCTGGAACAAATAATTAATTTAATCAATTACACGTTGATAAATGGCAACAACATACGCCGGAGACTGGACCGCTGTGCACGTGCAAACCAAGAGCCTTCTGCGTGATATCGCATGATTGGCCCATTTCCCCCCACGGCAAAAATCTACACGGTATGATAAAATACAATACAGTGGATTTATATTTATTGTTCTACAAATATTTATTTATTTAATTCCTGGCAAACGCAATAACCAGTACACCATGAGACCGACTAATCTCCAGCCAATTTCTTTTTGCAGAATTTTTACGTGAGATTACTCGCAAAATGATGATTTTGATAAAATTATCGTTAAAATCTATTTTGCCAAGTTTGACTTAATTATTTGAGTCGGGTTGTGGTCCCGTGGTAGTGTTGTAAACTCACGGATCAGATATCCACAATGTAGTTAAAAGTAGTTGTCACGCGCCATTGTTTACACACTTTGCAACAATGGTGATTGGACTCATAAAGGTAATAAACCAAAATCAGTGATCGAACATCCCATTTCCAAGACAAACAAAAAGGATTTTTTCTGAGTACCTTAGCCTTGTACATGACACGTAAGGCTACTTTAATACAGGGGTCCAATAAATATATATATATATATATATATATATATATATTTTTTTTTAATTTTAGAAAATGGTCACTAAAATTTATTTATTTATTTATTTATTTAAACGCCTTTTAGGCTTTTACATGTTTTACATACATATATACAAATAAAGACAGACATGAATTTTACAAAGAAGTAGCAAAAATGTTTAAATGATTTTTAGAAGAAAATGAAAAATATCAAAAATAACATCTTTACATATTAGTATAAAAGTGGAAAGAACAGAAGTGCATTTTTAAATATGAAGACGGAAATGCATTTTACACAAAGAAAGTAAATTGAAGTATTTTGGCAGAATGGGCAGAATGGTGAATGTTGCGCAGTGTGTACAGTGGCCGCTTAAGCCAGCCAATGACAGGTCATAAGCCCTGTAAATGCCTAGACTTCCATTTTCCCTTCTCAAAAATGTTTTCCCTCTGTGTTGAATTAAATTTAAAAAACAAACCGACACGAGCGTTGATTTAGAGATAACACACGCGTTGATTTATTACTGCGATAACTTAAGCATGTTCATTATTGTTCATTATGATCGGTCAAATGCTTAGCATGTTTTTAAGCACGTCGATAGTTATTTGTAACTAAGCTACTGGTATGGAGTGTCTTAATGTACAGCTGCGAAACATTGTTCTTTTTTGGAGGAGACATAAAGAGACTAGAAGCTTTCGAAATGTTCTATAGAAGAATTCGGAGCATATTCTGGAGGAACCACATCACGAATAATGAGGTTCTTAGTAGAATCGAAGGAGGAAAGCGCCTGCTTTAGACCATCTCCAAAAGACGAGCTAGATAGATTGGACACATAGTGCGTCACAAGAGACTCCTACAAACCTCGAAAATTTACGCAAGAATATGAGCTGCAGGTCAAATGAAGGATTAGAGACGGCCGCGCGGGACAGATCGGGGTGGCAGAGATGCAGAGCTTTGCTGCAAACCAATCCAGTGCCTCGATTATGAACGCTATCTTCATCTGTATATATCGAGACGGTAAACTTAACTTCTGTACTATTTGTATCTTACCTCGGTATGTTCTACCTACTTGTCATATCGACATCATATGATCGAAACAAGCCAATGGAATGACCGCAAACAATTAGTCTGCGTTTCTTACATCATTAACATTTAAAATAGTTCTGATTTATAGTTTAAATAGGCTTCTGTAATAAAAAGTGCTCACTTTAAAGCGATTGTAAACTCCAAAAAATCCCAATTCAAGCAAAAAATGCTCGTTTGAACTACAAAGCCGGCTCCTTTAACGTCACGATACATACACTCTGAAAGATAGTAAAACAGATGGAAAAAATATAATAACTAAACTATTTTTTACAGTGGTAACTTTCTAATGCCTGGGTACTCTTTATTTGTTAATAGGACAGAAACATAGCGAGATTATTTTCACATCTAGGCGTTTGTTTTATTACACTGACATTTATGTCGGAATTTAATTCGACTTCAAAATTTACTTATTTCTCTCTCATATTTTTAATAGGCTTTTAAGACAAAAAGTGCCAATCTCAAAACCGTTAAAATTTTTAATTAATCATAGTTAAAGAAAAAGTTGCGCGGTGGAACAAAATTTTTGACACTTTTAATGCGTAGATAAACGTATCGAGGGGTTCTAGACCCGTCGGTATAAACTGATGTACTTGCATCAAAACTTGATAGTGGGCGTATCGGCAGTATACCTCTGCAGTCTGTCGGGAGACTTTTATTTTCATCTATGACGTCGTACTGAAGCTATGTCATTTTAGAGCGTAGATATGTGTACCGTGACGTACGCTTCCCCTTGTTTCATATCGATGTACCTACCCAAAACTTGAAGGTGGGGGTCGGTAGTATATCTTTATAACCACCGGAAGGAATTTATCTTCAACTGCACCGTCAAGGTAGGTATGACGTCTTTATCTTCCCATCATAATCGAGGCCCAGATTAGAAGAAAAGCAGAGAGGAAGAAAATTGACATTAGAGCATTCATTTCGACATTTCCACCGATCGGCGATAGGACTTCAATCTAAAGTTACGACAAATATTTCCTCAGCGCACGTCGCATTGATAATTAACCAGAAATGAATTCACCAATTAGGTAATACACGAGATCTAACATTTCGGCTACCCGAACTCAAAATGAACGAAATCTTTTCAATATCGCTACTCTGGCCGCGTCGGTGTTACAATACGCGTTTGTCAATGTGTTTGGTCCATTATTACTCATATTTATTGTTTAGAAAGTTGGTTCTGAGTTCTGATACAATCAGAACCATAAACACAATGCTGAATCAATTCGCTTGGAGATCAAATCTGAGATGATTACTGGTTATTACGAATGGCTATTGATGTTTCGCACTTGGATATATCAAATGATGACTTTCTAAGAGCGGTAATGATCATTCATTGTTTGAAGACATTGATAAAGGTTAATTCGTTCAATGCTTTCATTAAACGCGTTTCGTAAACGAGAATCTTTTACAAATTTAGTATGTTTCGTCATTATTATGTGCGTACACTGCATTGACACAATAATTTCAACTCATCTGTGTTTTGTGCTATAGATTTAGTAGCTCAATCACAAATTACTATCGACGTGCTTAAACACATGATAAGCATTTGAGCGATAACAATGAACAAAAATGAACATGTTTAAGTTATCGCAGGCGTAAATCAACGCGCGTGTAATCTCTAAGTCATCTCTAAGTCGGTGTGTTTTTTGTTTTCCTCCAAAATAAATACAGATACCAAAGTAGGGAACAAAATGCCGAACACTCTTCGAGTGGAACGGGGGTCTTTTGACTATTGTCAACAGGCCGGCTTCTCCTGAAGAGTTTTAAGTGGTTTCCTCTCCACATGAGCCAATGCTGAGAAGTTCCCGATTGCCCCACTCTAGAATATCTTTCCTGATCCCCAAAACTAAGCAAAAATTTAAAGTAATTTAACTGCAGAAAAATCTTCTTTTTGAAATCAAAACCTTGTACGGGGGTTGAGTAAAAAAATAGGCTCTGAAATTTTTGTCTAAAAATACATCATTGGAAAGCTTAATTTCTTAACTGTTTTTCATATCAGATTTTTCAACGCATTTTTTTGACGACTTATCCACTTTTGGAATCCAGCTTCAAAGAAGTCCGCCGCCAGTCCGTGGAGGAATTAGGTGACCGTCCTGCTTGTTGAGTTTATGACTCGAGGGACCACAATAAATTCGGAAAATTATTGGGAGACCTTGAAAAAACTCAGAAGAGCCATCCAAAATCGCCGGAGAGGAAAACTGACGAAAGGCGTTAGACTGCACCACGACAATGCGCGCCCGCACGTCTCTCCAAACTGAGGATTTAATCGAAAAAATTGTCTGGGATCTTACAGCCCTGATCTTGCATCGAGTGACTTCTACTTGTTTCCAAAATTAAAGCAACACTTGGGTGGACAACGTTTCGAGACTGATGAAAGAGCGCAGAAAGCGGTCACCAAATTCCTCCACGGACTGGCGGCGGACTTCTTGGAAGCTGTGACCAAACGTGGATTAGTCGTCAACAAAAATGCGTTGGAAAATTTGGTAATTATGTTGAAAAATAGTTAAGAAATTAGGCTTTCCAATGATGTATTTTTCAGTTCAAATAAAAAATGCCTTAAACCTAAAAAAAAAAATAGAACCCTATTTTTTACACAACCCTCGTATATTATAAACAAGGTAAAAAATGCCAATGCCAATGCCAATGACAAATCATAAGCCCTGTAAATGCCTAGACTTCCATATTCCCTTCTCTAAAACGTTCTCCATTCCTGATGTAATTTGTTAATGTTTAAATAAGTTTCAACTTCGGCGGAAAATCGTGTTAACATCCAATATATGGACGAAATAAAGAATAGTGAAATGAATAAAAACAAAGTAAAATTGGTTTTAAAAATCTTTTTCTTAAATTTTTAAAGTTTAGTGTGTAAAAAAAAATTAAATTATAAAAAAATGAGGAAACCAAACAATTTAAAACAGTGTCAAAAAAAGTGTTTGTTTATTATTTTTTATATATTTCGTTATCAAAAAAGACTTGATTTACTTGTATTTAAATTTTTTAAACTTTTATTTTATTGATGTTTTTAAGATTTTTTAAAAATATTTTATGTAAACATTATTATATTGTGTTACCAAAATGTTTAAAGAGAGAAATCCCTGCAAAAAAAACTGCTTTTGCAGTTTGGCGGGAATTAAAAAAATTGTTTAGAAGAATGCTTATGGGAAAAAAAATATATATATATATAAATAAAAAAGGAAATTCGATACCAACTCTGTGTGTTTTCAATGATTACAGAACACTGTTATAATAATTATATGCAAACACAATTCAAGCGTGTATTTTGTTCGTAATCTAATAATTGAAAAGTTTGTTCAATGAACCGATTGAAAAATGTAACCGTTTCCATATAATTACGCATTTCTTAACCGTTACTTTCTTTTGATTTTGCTTAGCAAGTAACTGACGCGTACTTAATATCATAACCTAATCAAATCATTTTAATTCTACATCGTCTGTCATATACTATTTATCAGGGGCGAACCGTGTATAGAAGCGATTATGCGCAGCTTACCATCATATTTGACTAACCATAATAATGTTTTATTGTAACTTATTTATTATTGCAAAAAAATAATATACATACTTAATAACGTATGTAATATGAAAACGGAGTGTTCTCTGTTTATGATAGTCTCCATCAGATAGCTGCTAAACTGCCGATATGTACAGAAAAGTAGATCCATATGGATCTATTATGTTATATTTTTTTTTTATATGAAAATTTATTTACTGACCCTTACGGATTATTACATTCATTATACAAAAATAATTTATACATTTTTTATTCATACTCTGTTGTTTCAAAGTAATATTTATTTATTTATAAATTTATTGCAAAAAAATAATATGCATGCTTAATAACAGGGAATCCATATAAACCAATTAATGCAAAATGAAAACGGAGTGTTCTCTGTTTATGATAGTCTCTATCTAACATGGCACAGCCTGTTCTAAGATGGAGATTTTCTATCTTTAGAGCATAAGTAGTCCTATACTAATAAAACAATAACATAAAAAAGAAAAACTAAAACTACTCAATTATAAATGCCTAGCTAATCAAATGTAAGAAATTAAAAATCATTATTATACAAATATAAAGTAAATATACATGTGCCAAGAATACATGTTACTTAAACATAAATAATATAGTATAATATATAATAAAACAAATATAAAGCAATGAATTACATTAAACTATAAATAACATGTGTACCAATAATATAAAGTACTACGTTTTTTGATTTACATATATTTTTCAAAAAAATCTCTCGCTACACTATTTATATGTAAAGTTATTTTTATTTTAAAATTTGTTTTACATTTTGAGTCTTTGGCAATAAATCATTAAATATTTTTGGAGCAACTACATTGTATTGCTTTTTACCAAAGGCGGTTGATACAAATGGGACAATACAGTTAATTTGAATGTGCCAATAAACCCCAGTGCGGGTTTTTTTTTCCTAGATTAAACTTGCAGATTACACACATTGTTTGAAGATTCTTGATTTGAAAAACAGTATTTCAAACATTATTTCTTTAGGACTATTTTTCTTTGAGATGGTACTTTTGACATAAGACCATAATTACTTTCATGTGTCATATTGCAGGACATACAGCGCTCCACGCGGCCGTTATACGCACTATTAATTACTAGAACAATTCGCCCAGTTGACATTTAAATTAAATACCTAATATCGACTGAATTCATAGTGGTATTTTTTTTTTTTTTTTTAATAAATTATTTATTAAAGTAATGGATAATATATCTATATAATATATCACGAAGTTACATAGTTTAAGTTGATTTCATGGACGAGAGTTGTTGTATCACACAGAATCACAGAAAAATATCAATTTATAGTATATATTACTTACATTATATTATGTACCTCCTAATAGGTCCAAATATATGATATTTTTTATAGCTTACCTATAAATAAAATCACCATTCGCCACTGCTATTTATTGAGTTCTTAGAAAATCGGTATTTGAGTCGTCTATTTCATAGTCATTGTTAATGCCTTTTATTTGATTTTATTTGGGAAATCGACAGTTCTACATACGTATTTATAGTAAACAAACATATATAGTGTATAAACTCAGAACTAATAACAGATTTCCACAAAGTGAACACAGTAAGTAAAGAAAAAAAAATACATATTAAAAAAATACATATAAGTTTATACATATAAAAATGTTATTTTCGTGTACTCGTAGATATTTTTCATTAATCAGAGAATTTATTTTTATTTTTAAGAACAGTAAGTTGTAAATTGGGCGGGATTAGGACAAGGATGCTTAAAGAGAGGATAAGGAGGGGAAGGGAGATTTAATGTAATTATAATGTCTACCAAGTTACATAATGCATTTTGAGTGTATATTTTAAATGTGACAGAGTGATGTTTGTGTAGTCTCTGTCTTTAAATTTTGTATTGTATACTGAAAAAGTCCTTTGAAAGGAGGCAATTTTAACATACGATGTTTTACTTTTTAGTAGTAGTATAGTTTAGTAGTAGTATAGTAATAGTTTGTGCTGTATTGATAAAGGACCAGCACATTTGTCTCTTTCTTGTGTGGCTGTGATGTCACACTAGTCTACATACAATACAAGACTTGATATATATATATATATCTCTTATATATTTAAATGATGAAGTTGTATTTTTTGCAATCATCCAATGGAAATTTTGACACCGGATTTGGAAAGTAAAATTTGTATATATAATTTGGCCTCGTGGTGTAATGGTCTGAGCGTTTGTCTACCGTGCAAGAGGTTTCGATTTCGATTCCCGACATGGTTGATATGAAATATTTATATTAAGGGAGTTTTCACACTAGAATATTTCATACTCCCAGGCCTGGTACTTGAAGCGTAAGACTGATGATCTTACCTTCGTGTAACAAAAATGATCAAGATACGCTGCGATTGGTATACCATTACAGTGCCTTATGCACCATTAGGTGTGGAAAGAGAATGATGTTGATGATGAACTATGGTGGATTTAAAAAAATACTTATCCTTGATGAGAGTAAAATGTGTGCAAATTTCGTGTTTCTCAGCGATTTTCCTTTTGCTCATATCAGCAGTGAATTGAACGTTTTGATAATCAATTGAACGTAGCTATACAGAAAGCAGCCAGCCATAGAAAAGTGAAACTGAGATAATAGCCATTTTGTGAAAAGAGTGAATTATAAAATTTACACAATAGTTTGAATGTTTTTGACTTTAACAAACGATAAACAATGAATACGTAAGTTTTTTTTTATATATTACAAACAAGAATCTTATTGTGCATTTGACCAGTTCAAAAGATTTTTAAATTACCATAAGATTTTTCTAGTTTTGTGGGCGTTTTCTGCAAATTGAGAAATTCCGTTTTTGTGATCGACACCTTTTTTCGGAGGTGATTAATACAGTTTTTTTATATGAAAGCGGTCTGGGTGTTTTTAGCAGAACATAGAATCGACGTAACTGACATTTACGACATTTACCCAAGCGTCAACCACAACCATAATACAAGATACTCTAATAGGGATCTGATACTAAGTGAAGGGGTCAACACTGTTCTGGCATCGAGACAACACTATAACGTAGGCAAAAAGGTCCATAACCTTTTGCCAGAATCGTGGAAAGACGGGAGTGTTGTCAAGTTACGGAAGGTGTTGACCTCGCTCTTTCATGACATTGGTCGTAGGGAGTCAGAAAAGTTGATGCATGCCACGGATTGGAGAACCTTACTGGATGTCAAAAATAAAATATAAAAAATAAAGAATAATTTAAAAAATATATATTTATAGATGACAACCATGAAGTTTCGCATAACTAAATTGTCTTTGTTTTTATGAATGTATGTATGTGTATGCGCATGGGTGTATATATGTGTATATTTATATATACATGTGTGTATATATGTGTATGTCTGTATTTATATGAATCAAAATGTGTATCCGAATAAGTTTATATTTTGTTTGTCTGTGCTCTATATTAATTTGTTAAGTATTATAATATATTAAAATGTAATTGCCTAGCTTGGAACGGGGTATGTACCCTTGTTAGCTGGGCAAAGTGAATATGGAATTGTATTTTGATAAAGAGTGTGAATAAATAAATAAATAAATAAATAAAAAAACTGCACCCGATAACATCAATATCCCATTTTTCCGAAATTGTGCTGCTTTCTGCATAGCTACGTTCAATTATTTGCAAACATGAAATGTGTGATGTCGTTTCTGCATGTAATTAACACGATAGCATGTGCTGACACTGATAATTTCTTTCAGCGTGACTCCTAAATGTATATTACGAACAAAAAACGCAAAACGATTTTTTTCACTTACGACTTTAAGGCTTAGTGAGGCAGTACACAGCGCTTTAAAAGCATTAAAAATAGCAACGCAGATATCTAAACGTTTTTTGGAAGAAAATATTCGTTTTTTTTGTCCTTAATTCTTGTATCACTATTTTCTATGTCCGTGAACCAGCAAGTTCAAAGTTGCAGTTAAGTATGTACGGTAATTGTAGGGGAGGGTGGGGCATGATGGGGCCTTTAAGGTAATACGTCAATAAAACGCGTTTCTTTTTAAAATCCTGTAAAAAAAATTTTTTTTATAAACTTTGATCTTTAATCTAACAAACGTAAAAATGAGATACAAAAACTAGTGAAATAAATCAATTAAAAACAGTCGTAATTATCCCGTCTTGACCAACTGGTGGGGAAAGATGGGGTACCGCCTACTGCGGTTTGCAACTAGGACAGACAAGGATGGTGTCTTGGTTTTTTTCGTCTACTCCAGCGCATGAACAGTGTGCCCAGCTCTGGCACATTTGACACGCTATCCAGCCTTTATTTTTTTTTTATTTTTTTACATTTTTACATTTTACATTTTTTTTTTTTGCACCACAACAGGCCAGGAGGCCTAATTACAGTGGTGAATTACATCACAGAGCACCCAGGCTTGAGAAAAATCACATTTTAATTTTTGTGTTCTCACCGGGAATCGAACCCGGAACCTTCCGTGCGTGAGTCAAGCGTCTTGACCACTACACCACGGAGGCCGCCTTATTTTATTTTTTGACTCAACGTATGACCCTCTACAAAACAGGCACTGTGTATCATCTTCATCATTTATGGAAGAAGAGTTACGTCTTGATCGTTTAGATGGCTACTTCATTTTTATTAAAAACTGTATGTTTAGGACCCAAAAGAACCTTCACTTTATCTATCCTGTTATTATTTTGCCTGGCCAACATAACTTTTCGCTCCAAAGTAGTTAGAGGAATTGAATAAAATCTTGCAGCTAGTTTATATCCTTTTTTTATTCCTTTGACCAACTCCCCCTATTGGGTTTTCAAACGTAGTTTCGGACCATATTCTGCTTACACAAAGAAAATAAAAACTGTTACTACATTGGGTTCAAGCAATGAGGTAAGATAGGGTACCGATACCCTGTCTTGCCCCTTTTACTATGCTTCTTAACAACGCTTATTGTTTACGAAATACAATTTCTCTGGAAATAATTAATGAACTTACTGTGAATTACAATACTTTTAGCTTGTAAAGCGACCATCAGCCAGTTAAAATCACGATATGCTTCCTTTAATGTTAGAAACAGCAAAACTCGATAAAATAACATAAAATTTGCGAAAAACACATTTAGTATCGCTGCGTATCGGAGCGTGCACACATGTCCGCTGCAATTGCATCATTGGTGGGGGGTATACGGAGAGCATCAAATGGCGTAATGTGCTCGGAGCTACTCGGCAGATTTCAGCTTTTATCGCAGGGCCCCATCTTGCCCCACTACCCCATCATGCCCCAACTTCCCTTACATAATGATATTA
Organism: Micrasema longulum; assembly: GCF_059751315.1. Classification (NCBI taxonomy): domain Eukaryota; kingdom Metazoa; phylum Arthropoda; class Insecta; order Trichoptera; family Brachycentridae; genus Micrasema; species Micrasema longulum. The sequence goes on along the minus strand of NW_028279104.1, from coordinate 269,265 downwards.
CATAATATTACCTAAACGTTTACGTGTTTAGTATAAAAAAATTGGTAATAAGTTAATTCACGGTTGGAGTACACGCTCAACAAAAAATAAAACGATTTCTGATTACCCTTTTTTCGAGACTAATTTGATTACGTCACAAACGAATTTATATCCTATTTTATATATTTAACTTTAGTTTTTCCTTCTTAAGACTAGAGTTTGTATTCTGTTGAATAAACAATATATAAGAGAGACGTAGAACTGTGGTGGACTTTATATGCATTTTCAAAATTCTTAATGCTTTAAGTGATGTCCCATCTCTGTTGCAATCAATTTCTTTTCATGTTCCCAACCGTGTCACCAGAAGTCAAAATCTGCCATTTATAAAATCTTCTGAGAGCAACTTTGGTTTTTATGCCCCAATGTCCAGAATGTGTAGATTTAAAAAAAAAAAATTATATGTTAGTTGCATTGCATTGTAATGTATAAGGTTAATATATACTTCGAAGCGATAGTTATTTATTTGTTTACTTAAAAAAAATATTTTTTTAAATATTTTTTTTTCTTTTAAATTTATATTAAGTTTACTTTAATGAAAAACTTTATTTTGTTATTTTATGTAAGGATCGGTAAGATGTTTCGGCTGTGACCTGTTTCAAGAGGAAACCACAGAAAACTCGTCAGAAGAAGGCGGACCGTTGTAATTCGTCAACAGATCTTCCGATCCACTTGAAGAGTGTTCGGCATTTGGTGTCCTGCTATCATTGATACCTTTTATTGCCTTCACTATATCTGTCATGTATCATGTATGGTGTAGATTAGTCAATTCATCACACGACTTGGAATTCTTTGGGATAGATCTTCCGGCTTTTCGTAGATCTCTTCGCGACTAAACTGTGTGGAATGAAGTTGGATTGGCATGGTTTAGCTCGAAGTCTTAGGTCTTTCGTTTTTATGAATATATTGTTTATAATTATTGTTTTACCCTTGTTTGTCTTTGCCAAATAGTTTTGTGTTCTTTTTGTTCAGTTTCTTGCATTTATGTTTCTTCGTGTAACTGTTGTAATTGGCTTAGGCCGTATATATAATATATAAATAAATAAATATTATATGGCATCTCCAGAGTGAGTATAAATTTGGTTCAATATGTATCTTTTCTGGGTTATCACGTTTGAGCTGGATTCGTTCCAAAGTTTTAGCTACCATTGCAGAAGCCATTTTCAGGGCAAGCTAAGTAAGTGTTCTGTAGAAAAAAAAAGTGTTCATGTTCTAGTAATTTGTGACGTGTCGCCGTCGGCAGCAGGCACCTTCCGTCGTTTTTGCAATGTCTAGTGCCGGGAACCATGTTGAGTTTAATTTCAGCCCGTCGTCTTTGCTTATGTTATTTGGGTGTCTGTGTATTTCAATTGCCTCTTTTATTATTCGTGCCCTGTCATTTCTAGGTTTGTGCAAAATCTTTGGTTCAAAGGCGAAAAGATGTCTTGCGTCTATAAAGTATTCCGCTGTTGCAGATTTTCCGCGCGCCCTAGTTTCCACGCTCTTTTGTGTTCATAAATTATTTTCTTTGCTGTACGCCCTGTCTATGTACACTTTGTTAAATCCTTGGCAGCTCAGTTAGATACCTCAGTAGAGAGGATTCGTACCTAGAATTTTCCAGTCCCAAAAAACTTTATAAGTGAAATAATGTTAACATTTTTTGGTTCGTGTACCTGCACACAAATCTGGATTTTCTCCCAAGACGGGAGTAGGTATATATTTTTATTTATATCCCTACGGAGATGAGGTAGAATTTTTTGAAATTCAAGATTCAAGATTATGGATATTCGAGCGTTTACAGGGCTTATGACCTGTCATTGGCTGGTTTAAGTGGCCACTTTATGTAGGTACTACAACATTCCCCATTACGCTTATTTAGCGAATATCCACACCAGGTAACATTTTTGGTTTTTGTATATATGCTACGAATCAAGAACCCATCCACAAGCGAGTTGGAAGCGCCATCTATGCATTGATATTGAAGTTAAGTATTTAATTAGCGGATTACTTTATTTTATGTAGTTAAGACTCATCAGCCGAGTTAAATTAAGTACTAGTAAACGCCTGCAGATGACTCTGCAATTTTAATTTCCGCTAATTAAATACTTAAGTCCACCGGACGCGACAAGAAAATCAAAGAACGTGCTCTCTGAGGAGTTTCAGGCGTGCTAGCAAGTTCAAGGGTAATCCAGATAAGGCGGGTACCCTATGCACCTCGGGTCCATTTATATGTTTTGTATGTGCTTGACCTCTGGACGAGCGGGAATTTTTTATTTTACATGTTCAATAGAATGGACCGATCCTCAACCGAGGTTTGAAGTTTATCACTGTCTGAACATTTTGTTAATTATCTATATTGATAATATTATTTTTTTGTTGGTAAAGATATAATCTAATCACATTACGAATTCGAACACGTTTTAAAACTACCTAAATGCAAAAAGTTTACATTCCGCGGAACTGATTCCGTTGAGCGCCTGGCTAATAATATTGATGCAAACAATGGCTCATTTAAACAATGCTACCCAGTTATTACAAAACAAAGTGCAACTCACGCCAGACGCTTATTTAATAAGGTTTAATGCACATTATAAAATTTAATTAGACCGATTTTCTTACTTAAATACGAAACGACAGCCGGTTTAGCGCAAAAAAATGACCTTTTCGAAAGCTTCAAGCTCTGGTTTAGGGCCAAAAGTAGTATCGAATTTTTTTTAAAAATATTTTTTGCATTCCGAGTAATCCAAAAGGCAACTTTTTAGACCCCTTTCATTTCCAAATTCGGAAAAAAAATTATCTGCCCAGCCTAATGTTCAATTTACAGGTTACCGACGAAGATACTTTGAATTTTCATACAAATATACACGTTTTCGTATGTAAATATCGAAGTTAGTTTATACGGGCTCCATATATACCGATGAAGATAGCGTTCATAATCGCGGCGCTAGATTTCAAATCAATGGTTTCCGGCTGTTTTTTGTTTGTTGTATTTCTGTTGGTAACGCTGAAATTGTACCGCTTCGTCACGTCTCTGCGGACGAGACGTCAAACTGTTACGATGGTTGCCAGGTATGAAATAAAAAATGAATTATTACACGTTTTGATGCAAGTAGCTACCTCAACGCTTTGAATATTAAAAAGGTATCTATTCTAACGGTCAAAGAGGCGATGCATTGATAAAAATGTATTGTGATTCAACAAGTATTCACTCTACAGATTAGGTCATTATTATTATGGATAACTTATATAGCGCCATTTTCGTAATAAAATACCTCAAGGGCGCTTTACATGGTGATTCTATTGTTAAGTTAATTTAATTGAAGCTTTTAAATTTGTAATTCAATTAAAATAATTTATTTTGTTGTCACGTGCTACGGATTTATTCAAATGATTTAGAGAACAAGTTTTTTCCGAAACATCACTTCACTTTCACAGCCTCGCACCTCTGCTGGGAGAGCATTCCATGCCATAGGGCCTGCGACCGCAAATGCGCGTTCACCAAATTTAGTGCGCTGTTTGCGTAGAGGTATAATAACATTTCCTCTCGCCGTAGACGTCGCTGATCTAAGCGTGAGACGCCTGTCAGCTAGTTCATCTGGAATGCATAGTTCCCTTAGGTATTCCGGAGCCGAGTTGTGCAATGACTTATACATAAGCCAACAGAGTTTGTATTCGACCCTCTGTGGAAAACGTAGCCAGTGTAGTTCCCGAAGTAGTGGAGTGATATGACTGAACTTAGAGATTCCGAAAACAAGTCTCGCTGCGGCATTCAATACACTATAAATGTGTTACAAAACGCATCGAGCAGCCGAATTTACGAGGGTTAGATGTACAGTAGAACTCCAATTATCCGAACTCCGACTATCCGAATTGCTTTCAGAATTTCAGAAAAAAAAATAGGACGGAAACGTGCTGCGGTTTGCAAAATAATGACTCGACTGCCGCAAACTCCCAGCATGACAGTGAAGGAATACAGTATTAGTTCTAAATTGAGACCGCGGCCGCATGCTCCAGATCCCGCTTCGGAGAAGAAGAAGAACGTAGTAATACAAACGAAACAAATAACGACATAAAACCCAAATAAATATAGCAAATATTATTTGGACAATTTAGCAATTTATAGTCGGTGTTATTTATTTATTTTATTTGGAAACCAACAATTCAACATACATATTTACAGTAAACAAACAGATATAGTGTAAAAACTCAGAACTAATAACAGATTTCCTCAAAGTGTACAAAGTTAGTAAAGAAAATATAATACATAATATAAGTTAATACATTTAAACATGTTATTTTCTATATTGAGCGGGATTAGGACAAGGTTGCCTGAAGAGCGATAAGGGGGGAAAGGGAGATGTATCGACGTGCCTCAAAACATGCTAAACAAGCATTTGAGCGATCACAATGAACAATAATGAACATGCTTAAGTTATCGCAGTCATAAATCAACGCGTGTGTAATCTCTAAGTCAACGCTTGTATCGGTTTGTTTTTTGTTTTCCTCGTAAATAAATACAGTTCACTGGCGAAAAAACGTCGTTTACTATAAAAAATAATGCAATATATTGCATTTGCAAAATAGTAAGGAGTATCTAATACAAAAAAGTGAAAATTTAATCAAAATTACTATGGCGACTGCTTTTTTTGACATTTGGCTTGCGAAACGGCGCGCCGGCTAAATGCAATAAATAGCGTAATAAATAATAAATAAAAAAATGAAAATAGCAGTTTTGAAATATTTTCCATATTTACACCGATGAAATTCAAACATGTGATTGCGCAGCAGGATTATACGTCGCGAAACGTAAATATTTTGACATTTAATATCTGTACCTCAGAGGCAGACGGATGCAAATCCAAACGTCAAATTTTCAACAAGAGCCTTGAGAATCTACTTTCTCTAATTGATTTCTAATCATTTATGGCATTTATTTGTATTTTCAGTATCTTAATACATTTTTTCTTTCGTTATAATACTTACATTTCTTTAAAATCAAAGGATATAATCTTAAACTGGATACGAAAATCGAAATGTCATTTCATCAAATTCTGGATTTGCATCCGTCTGCCTCTGAGGTACAGGTATTAGGTGTTCACGGATGTTCCATTGTGATTGCGAATACGATAAACAACCACGGTGAGAAATGGTTGTCACGTCGCTTAATAGCTCTTCGATAGTTATTTGTGATTGAGCTTCAGTTTAACATACATCTGCATAATCAAGTAGTTGAAAAAGTAAACAAATGCTTTATAATGGGGCACTTCTGAGAAGCTAACAAACAGAGTAAATGATCCGAAATTCCTACTGTTTTTAGCTAAGTCAGGACACATGGATATATTTATTTATTTAAATCTTAAATTATGGCACACATATCATACATATTGTTATGTGTGTTCTAATAATAACATTGCAAATATATTTAATTTATAAATTGTTTATCACATATGTCTTGACCATTATTTTAAATTTTGATATGTTTTTTTCTTCATAAATATTTTTTTCCATTTCGTAATACTTTTTATTTGCTTTAAATAAAATTGAATTTTGAGACTTTGCCTTTTTCTAAATGGAAGTCTAATTTTGTTCTTTTCTCTAGTATTGTGATCGTGTTCATGCTGGTTCCGATCAATTTTTTTCCAAAATTCTGTTTTTTTATTAGAGTTTATAATTTTATGAACAAATATCATTGTATTGTAAAATATTCTTTGTTTATATGTTAATAATTTCATTTCATTTACCATCGACTTTACCCTCGTATATCTGTTTTTTTTCAAAATGATTCTAAAGGCTTTATTTTGTAATACAGTTAGTTTATCTATGTTTTCTTTGTTTGATAAAAATAAAATGCTACTACAGTAGTTAACGTGTGGTTCAATAATTGCTTTGTAAATAGTTTTGCAGAAGTCCTTATCAATAAATCTTCTGATCCTTCCCAAAATTGATATTTTTTTTGCAATCTTATTTATTACCATCTTAGCGTTTTGGTGAAATGTAAGTTTTGAATCCAACATTACACCTTATTGTATAAGTGTGATGTAATGATCAAGTAATAGAGAAGTGCATTTCGTTGCATCCATTGCAACTAGCGTCTCAAACAAGTCGAGTGATTAGGTTTACCGTTATGTTGCACTCTGCAGTCTGCAGCCTGCAGTTAGCTGGTTTGTTCTAGCAAGATGAATGCACTCGGAAGTATGCAAACTGCAAGTGGTTTAACTACGGGATGTTGAGAACTCAACATTCAAACATTACAAATGAAATAAAAGGGCATTTACTATTGGATTATAAGCAAGCTGTCTTATTTATAAATTTATGTTGTCCGACCGAAATAAGGTTTCCAGCCGCAACCGAAACGAAAGCTGATATAAAGTATATTTTTATTTATATCACTACAGAGATGGGTAGAATTTTTGTTTCAAGATGTAAATATATATACACATACCAAAAATAATATTGATATAAAGTATTTAATAGTCACTTAAAAACGCCTTGAATTAGGCGTTTTTTTTTTTTTTAAAGCTTATGATTTTATCAAAATATGTGTTAAATAAATTACACAACGAAAAAAAACCCACCCTTATTGGTCAGGGATGACAACAGGGTGACAACAGTATTGACAACAGGGGTGATAAAAACCTTAAAGAAGGGAATATGGAAGTCTAGACATTTAAAGGGCTTATGATCTGTCATTTGCTGGTGTAAGTGGCAACTTTACGCTCTGTGTAACATTCACTATTTCGCCCAAGTTTGAACATACAGATTTCTTCAACTCTTCCATCTGTTGATTTTAGTTAAGTAAAAGAGCTGAAATTTTTATTGCTGTGAAGAGATTCATCTGACCGAATTATTTCACATACTAGGCAACGCCTTATTTAAGGTATTCTCCATCCCTGTTGTAATTTGATAATCTTAATGACTCCCGAGGGGGTGAAATCCAGTCTATTGACTACAAACATTTGGACAAACTCAAATCTAATCAAACCATTAAAACAATTAATGTTTTTTTATAAGCGAATCCTCTTTTACAGTACAACGCCAATACATGTTTCAATAATTTGTTCCACTCTGTTCCATCGAAGTATTACGTATTTTATATCTTTCAACTTATTTTTAAATATGCCTACACTTAAGATAATATTTAGTTTTATATCAATTATCCTTACACTGTATAACATTCACCAGTCTGAAGATGCCTATAGATTAGAGGGTGAAAGCGCTATATGGTCAAACAAATGAGTGGAAGTGTACCAAGTATTTTTAATAAGTAATTTCTATGTAAATATAATTTATTACATCATTACAATGGAATTTTTTTATTCGTTTTATTTTTCTTTTTTTTTTCTTTTTTTTACAATATACATAGTATTAAAAAAGAAGTAGAACAGAGTATAAAAAAATCAAGGATAGTTACAAAGCAATGAAATACATATTAACAGAAAAAATAGTAAACAAAAAAATTCCACAAAGGCATGGCCTGTTCGTGGGTATACAAGAAATGTTTATGAATTTTTGAAAGAGAAAAGAAAATATTCTATAAAAGATTATAAGGTACTTTTTTATTTTATAGTAATTAAAAATGAAATAAAAAATATTAAAAAAAAAAAACAAAAAAATATTCCTAAAAAACATATAGAAAAAAAGAAATCTTATATTTAGTTTGAATCCAAGATAGTGCAGTGCGTGTTTTTTAAAAGAAGGAAAATTTTGAAAGTTTAGGATCAATGAAATATTGTCAGTAAAAAAAGCATGAAACATTTTTGGGCCTACAAAATATGAATGTCTCTGTGCTAGACTCAATTCCATCAAGAATCCAGTCCTTGTCTGCAAAAATATAGACAAACTCAAAATATTGTCGGTAAATCCACCTGGTCCATGAAAAGTATAGAAATTGAAAAACTTTCAGGCATTGCCTAGTATGTAGGTGAAATAATTCCATTACATGAATCTCACGATGAAAGAATTGAAGGAAAATAGATGTTGAAATATGAGCAGAATGGTAAATGTAACACAGTGTATTGAATACCGCGGCGATATTTATTATTGGAATCTATATTATTTATTAATCTACCTTCTTTAAAATGTTGTAATATTATTAAAAGTTAATGACAGACAAATGCGTTTACCACTCGATAAAAGGCGGACTTACCTACACTCGATTTTCTTACTCAGAATTTTTTTCTTCGATTCGAAAACACTCGTCCAGGGTTTTGGTTCTATTTCACACTCATTATTGTTTTCTCCATCCGCCCTCGCACGGCGTTATTTAATGTGTTTTTAATAGGGACGCCATTAACTGGCGGCAAAATATAGCAATAAAAACATCACAATGATTGTTGTCGTCTTTTCAGTAGAAGCCGAGTTTTCCCGCTAATTTTACCGGTCCAGTGTTGCCAGGTTATGCAAATTTAACGGTCCACCGATCCGTCGCACAGTGGTTCAAAAACGAGTCATATTTTTAAAATAAATGTTTTCATTTTTATCAATAATATAATAATAATACAAAAATCATTATTTACCATAACTAACTAACTAAACTAACTAACTAACCATCACGCCATTTCCCCGGAGGGGTAGGCAGAGAGGATAGAACGCCACACCACTCTGTCCTGGCACACTTCCTTTGCTTCCTTCACATTCATACATCTTCTCATGCACGCACGTCGATTATTCCGACTTTTCACATGACCACTTTCAAGAATTTGTTGTACTTGATCATGCCATGTCTTTCTCGGCCTTCCTCGACTTCTACAACCAGACACATTCGCATCATAAATCTTTTTAGCCGTTCTTTCATCATTCATTCGCTCCACATGACCGAACCATCGCAAAAGACCTTTCTTAATTTTGTCGATAATGCTTAACTCAGCCTTGCATTCTGCTCTAATTTCGACATTAGGGCACCTATCATACATTGTTTTTCCGCACATTCGCCTGAGGGATCGCATTTCAACAGCATTCAGTCTACTTTCGTCCCTTTTTTCCAACTCCATGCTTCGCTTCCATACATTAGGGTTGGTACCAGAACTCCATTATGAACTGCTAATTTAGCCACTTGCGATAGACACTTATTTGCTACGACAGACTTTAAGGCACCATTAACTCTGTTACCGGCACTAACCCTCCTTTCAATATCCTTGTCCATATTTCCATCTCTAGTAAACATACTACCCAGATATACAAATTCTTCGACCTGTTTCAAACTATCTCCATTTACTACAATCTTACATTCAGTCATAGTTACATTTCTTTCAAAGACCATGACGTTCGACTTTTGCACATTCATTAGCAAATCACTCTCCTTGCACACTTCGTAAACCTTTGTAACCAAGGATTGCAGTTCCTCTTCGCTGTCAGCTAGGAGGACTGCGTCATATTTACCATAACGATTTTTTTATTATGATATTATTAATACAGTGTGATAAATACATATTTATTCTTAAATAAAAGAAAGGTATTCACATACACGGTTAAATGGCTGACTTATTGCCACGAGCAATTTCTTACAGCCTGAACAAAAACAAATAAGAAATACAGTACCTAATGAAAAAAAAGTAGAAAAAACTGATTTGCATTAATGTTTTATTTTCTCATTAAAAATGGTATATTTTATAATTTATCTTTAAGGTTCAATTCTTATTATTACTTATAAGTCAGTTTTCTTATTTATGTCTTTTTTGAAATTTTTGATAATATTTTTATTTGAATTTTTTTAAGCATCATTTAATAAAATGAAAAAAAAATACATGGGAAAAGAAGGTCGTTCTTAAACACAGATGTTTCCTAGTTAATCGGGACCTGAAACAATGAATCTCTGTTCATTTTAAAACTGTGAAATAAATAAAATAAAGTGAATAAAATAAAAGTTAAGAAAATACAAACAGTAAAAAAACATAAGTTACGGTGTCTTTTATTTGTTATAGGCAGGCAACCTTTCTAATGCGCCTATATCTCGGATACTGTTTTTTGTCCGCGTTCTTTTTCCTTAAAAAAACATCTAAACCGTTTTTGAACCGGTTGACTGAAATGGAATGGACAACTAGGCTTGGCAATTTTTTTCAGTATGAAACTACCCTGCTGAAAATAAAGTTTTTCTTGGGATTAAGATGGAATTAGGGACGATAGAGCTTCCAGTTGTGACTCTGTAAATTGGTGTTGGGATTTAATTGATACATTTTATGCGAGGGGCAGTCATAGTAATTGATCAGTATCTTATAAATTTCAACCAAGTCCTCCCTCTTTCGTCGTTTTTCCAATTATGTAAGTTCTAATACTTTTAATCTACCGTGGTAAGGCATCCTTTTAAGTAATTTGGGGATTTTCGTAGCACATCTCAGGACTTTTTCCAGTAGATCGATGTCTTCAGTGAAGTTGGGACTCCATTCCAATAAAGGTCTTACGTAGGTCTCGTTTATTTAAAGAAATGTCTCTGTAGTAATATTTTGAATATAATAAATGATTGACTTGACTTTCTTGGCATACGTGATGTGAGCTTCCCATTTTAAATCCATCGATATGATTATGCCGAGAACTTTTTGATGGTGATTTGTTTTGGGAAAATATTTTATTTATTTTTATTCATTAAAGAAATCACCCATAAAGCTTATATTTTAAAGGCTTATCAGAAGGAAAAAAAGAGAGGATATTGAAGAAAGTTATGAAAAATACAACACAACACCCAGACCAATTGAGAAAAAAATCTTTGTTGGATTTTTTTCTCGCAACTGACGGAATCGAACCCGCGACGGTGGTTTCACAGTTGGCCGTTTAACCAACTGTGCTAGGCGCCTGCCAAATATTTACCATAATATTATTTAAAAAGATAAAGATTTTTGACAACACAGATTTTTTTTGTTAAACTAAACCATTTTGTCTTTACCAATGTTGTAGGGGATGACAAAATCATACGGTTTATTATCATTTATTTTTAATTCACTAAAGAATATTATTGGTACACTTATATAAATAAAAGACGAGTGATACTTTAATCCAAAATTCGGAATGATCCTTAAGATAAAAATAAATTTATTTAATAATTTTGAATTATCTATCCTTACCTCTGTTTTCTATAGAACTCCTTAATAAAGATATCAGTCTCGAAGATGTCGCGAAAGCGATGAAACCGGTGACTGGGTATTCCAAATTTGTGGATTAAAGTATCACTCGTCTTTTATTTATATAATAAATTACAATGAACTTCCATCAAGAATTTTCTCTTACAAACTTAAGTGTTTTATTGGTACACTGTGCGATTGTAACTCCTTTTAACATTATCATCTACTTAGGCAGGTTTTTGACGTGAAGTTGAATTATTATGAAATGATCTGGCCACACTGACCGTATCTCGCGTACGTAAAAATGTCGAAATAATATTATATCGATACTTCACTCGTCGACTAATAAATGGTGGGCCATAAATAAGTTCTTTCGTGGCTTGGAAAAGATCACAAAGTGACAATGATGGATAATTTCAAACGCAATTTTCTTCTGAACTTATTATAAAACAGTTATAAATTATTACCATAACAATTACTGTTACAAAGCAAATTTTTTAAATGAACCCTTTTGAGCCGGATTTACAATATCTACAAATTCTTTAAAACTCAAAATTAAAGCAACAATACTCGGAGTATGTCCAAATGTTTGTAGATACGGCTGGATTTTACTCCCTGAGGAGTTATTGGGATTGAAATTTATTACAATAGAGAGTAAAAACGTTTATTTATTTATTTATTTATTTATACGGCATTTCTGCCATTTACATATATGTGGTATAAAGAGTGCTTAGAAATAAAAAGATTAAAAATAAAAAAAATCGAGTATGAAATATTAATATACTCGTACTGTACACATTATTAATTACTTGAAATACATACATATTTTAAAGAAATTATACAATAACAAAATACATTAATCAATCAAATTATAACTATTCCAACCCAATCTTCTGAAGATGATTTGCTCTTTTTGATAAAAATATGTTGGTCACTTTATTTTTTAAGTTAGGCAGAGATAAACTAAATATATCAAAATGTGATGCATATTCATTCCCGGTATTCTGTAATCTAACAATAGGTGAGTTATATTGAAGTTATAAGAAGGGAATGGGAATGGAAAGGGAATGAAATGGGAAGGGAATGAGGAAAGAATGGGAAGGGAATGGGAAGGGAATGGGAAGGGAATGGGAAGGGAATGGGAAGGAATGGGAAGATAATGGAAAGGGAATGGGAAGGGAATGGTATGCAATTGAGCTTAATGGATTATCTAGAGAATTATTACTCAGAGGTACATAATACAGAATGCGAGATATTTTTATTTACATACAAAAATAATTCAGGTCTGCAAGGGTTAAAAAATATATTGATGATTGAAAGAAAAAATAGATTTACTTTGCATTAGCTCAATCTATATTACTTCCCAGTGTCCGGGAGGTTGAAGAATACAGTTCTCTAGGTGAAATAGAACTAGAATTCTGAAGGGTAGGTACATTTGGGTGATAAACCTTAAAATGGAAATCAAGTAGGGACAAGCCGGCCTAGTAATGTAGTGGTATTCGCCTACCATCCCTGAGGACCCGGCTTCGATTCCTGGAAGGGTCAGCGTTGAATGTCTGTTTTAAGTTATAAAAAAAGATACCAACTTTACAATTTAACGCAAATAAATACAGGATTAAAAATGGAAACAGGAATACGTTTGTATGAAGAAAAGTCAGACCGCGTTTCCTCTTTAAAGTGAATAGAAAAATGTGTGACGTCACTGTAAATGTGTCACGTTTCATTGTAACGACATTTTTTTAAATTCTTTATTCACAATGCCAAACTAAATGTATATATACGAGTATATATATAAGAAAATAATGAAACTTTTAGTGATAATTTTATTTTATTACAAAAAAATATCAATAACATATGAATAAAAAATAAACGATTTTTTTTTTTTAAATTAAGAAGGAATTTTTTTTAATGAAGTGAATTGTATTTTCAGAATCAATGTGGATTTTGTGGAGAAATGTTTTCATACATAACTTTAAAAAATAAATTATAACTAAATACCTTTAATAATAATATGGCGCACTTTAATGCATTATCACGTATGTTAAGATTGTTAAATAATGTAGAAAGTAATGCTGATATTGATATCTTTAACGATACATAACATAATTATAGGAAAACTGTAACGAAATTTATAAAATCAAATAGTCGCTTATGTTAGTTAGGTAAATAATTTGTAATAACCTGTTAGTAATAATTTATTGTAATAACTTTATAACGATCATAGAATTCAATTAAGCTGGCAAATTAAAAAAAAATCTGTAATAATTTATTTTTTTCTTTATTGGTGCATTCTGTGTTGATGAACAAAATCTAAAATAACAATTTGTGATTATTACACGAATGTCTTATGTATTGTTTATCGTTTATGAACCATGAAAAAAAATAAAAAAAAACTAAATGTCGCTTGGAAAACGCGACATGTTTGACATTATGAATTGTGACGTCAAGATTCATGACGATGTTCTGTAAAAATTTAAACGGTTACAGACAAAATTCAAAATTAACATGAATCGTGACGTATTAGGGGCGTGACCAATCCAAGTACTGTTTTCGCGGGAATTCAAAAGTACAAATTTAAAAATATATTTTATGCCACTAATAGTTGACAAAAAATATTTTTTTTAACTGGACAGTATTTTATAGATCTTTATTAATTGTAAAAAAATGATATTTCACTATTAATATATTTAAGGCATGAGCAATGAATAATAAATACGTGTATTTGATACATGCTTGCAATTTGAGCACATAAATATTTGATTGCGCAAGCGCGCAGTTATTTGTTAAAATGGCGGATAGAGAACATATGTTTGCTGTCAAAAGTCAAGCCATATTTGATCTAACACCGCTTTCTTCACAACTAATTGCAGAATCACGTAAGCTTTATTTTTTTTAATACCTAAATTTTCTTTCGGTTTTTGCACGTCATTGTCGATAACCCTGAAATTATGCGGAGCATTAGATTTCACGTTCCAGGTTCCATTGTTTAAATTCATGCCAAAAAGTTAAATAAAAAATACTTTGAAAAAGCACTGTTTCAACACTATGGTTAACAATATGAAGAAAAATATCCGAATGGTAGCTTTTGAAGATTGTACATAGTTACTCCCGCACATGTGGCTGACAAGCTGCTCGCTAATACCTGGAAGATGGTAGATGCACACGTGCAGTTATCGAGGAATGATGCCTATTGTCCCAATGGCTAATAAAATATTTACATATATATATATATATATATATATATATATATATATATATATATATATATATATATATATATATAATTCTTCTGTACGTGTGATGCCACTGAACTGTTCCTAAACGGCAACACGCCTGTGTAAGAGAGATCACGAAGATATAACTCATAACAAGGAAGATAGAGACGCTGTTCTGTGGCGGGTGTTGTGTAAAACAGATTCAGTCTTCAATCGGTCGATGACAGTGATGGGGGACGCACGCGCGTAATATGAGGGATTTTAAATTTATTTTGCTATAACAGGGCTGAATTATAGATTTATTTGCATAAATAATGGAAAAGGAATTATTGAACAGTATGTCTCCATGTTTTTTTTTTTCAAATGTATGAACTTACGAATATTCCGCCTTTCACCGCGCGCGCAAGGGATTATTTACCACAGTCTTTTAAGAGTTAATAACGCATACTGGCAATTATTTAGACTGCCTAGGTACTTCAGTGCCTCCGAAATGTTCACAGCTGAACGGGTAAACACCTTCAATGCCCTACTTCGCCAAAGAGCCTGGAGCCTATGGGAACGCCTGAAAAGCTCCAATAACGCGCTTCTCCAAGCCACTGCAGGGTGGATCCATTCACCCCTGTTCGAGCGATGGGGGATATGCTGAGACCACCATAAGTGCTTCAAATAAAAAAATTACTAGATAATTTTGTTTTATATGGTAGAATTGGCTCTTCACTATGTGGCCATTTTACTGAAATAAAAAATGTTTGAAAAACCTCGCTGAAGCCATTTGAATTTATATCAATAAAATAATTTGTCGTCTATGGCAAGTGCGAGATTTATTCGAGATATTATGTATTTAGGCACAGCTTACTGTGAATCAGTCAATTAGCAGTGGTTACGCGTCCGTGGGTAGATATTTGCATAGCGTATTGGAATAAAATATACATCAGATGTATTTGGCACACAAATTGGAACAGCTAACGGGAAGAGTTGTAAATTCTCAAAACATCTCAATTTACACGCTTGCCCGTATAATTTTTTTATTTAATTATTTTTTTTGCACTGCAACAGGCCAGGAGTTCCAATCACAGTGGTGAATTACATCACAGGGCACCTAGGCTTGAGAAAAACAACATTTAATTTGTGTTCGGCATCGAACTCGGAATTTTCCGTGTGGGAGTCAAGCGTCTTGACCACTACACCACGTACGCCGCCATTTAATTGTTTATTTTAAAGTGGATATTAAAAAAGGACTGTAATAGGAAAATGTCACCTTTTTTAACATTTTTAAAATAATAAAGGTCTATGAAATACTGTCCAGTAAAAAAAAATAAGCTGTTTTTTGTAATCTTCAATTTGATATTTTTACATCGGATTTGGAAAGTGAATTACATACATATTTTAATTAAAAAAATAATATATTTAAAAAATATATTTTTATGGATAACTTATATAGCCCCATTTTCGTAATATAATACCTCAAGGGCGCTTTACAAAGTGATTATATAAAGACATAAATTTAATTTAAACTTTTTAATTTAAGAAAAATAATGACAAAAATAAATACTTTGTCACCACATGCTAAGAATTTATTCAAATGATTCAGAGAACAAGTGGGTTTTAAGTTTCTTCCGAAACATCACTTCACTCTCAGTTTCTGGCCTCCGCTGGGAGAGCATTCCATGCCGTAGGGCCTGCGACCGCAGATGCGCGTTCGCCGAATTTAGGGCGCTGTTTGCGTAGAATAGAAGTAGAATGCGAAGAATAATTACACGAATGAAGGTGATGCCAATACAGCTATTCGTCGACTTACGACCTATGCGACTTACGACTGATCGACTTTACGACCACAATCCGCGATCAGTTGCCCGCCTGCGCTGAACACAATAAATCGAGATTTCCAAGCAAGGTAATGATTATTCGACCACAAACCAACCCAAATAATATAAAAAGCAACATTGAGAAACCAGATAAATGACATGCTGTTTCATTTTCATCGTAAAATAATATCATCACGCAGCGTAAGTAATTGTAAATACACGTTTTTTTATGGCCAGACCGCGAAACTTTAGAGGAACATTCCTCATGGGAAGCTTTAAAAAAATCCAAGTAATTTTTTTCCGAAAAGTCATTTAAAAAAAAAAAAAAATTATGACCTCCAAATGTAGTAAATCCTTCATTTCTCGGACAAGCACTCCCTCTCTCCTACCCAGCCGCTTCCCTTGTCCGCGTCTGGTTCGTATCGCTGCGTTGGTAAAATACTTTTTTTTTTATTGTTGAGGAGTGGTAGGGGGCAGTGGCGAGCAGCGATTTATTTTATAGGTAATCTATAAAAAATGTTCATTAATTTGTACTAAATATAAGTACCCACATAACATGTGAGTAATGTAATTATAAAGGACTAATTTTTTTGTGGTTCTGTGAAAATCAACTCAAACAACGATTATTATTAACCACGCGATATATGCAGCTTTATTCTACACTATTTTAACAGAATACTAAACTTGTACAAAAGTTTATTAACAAATACCACATTGACATTCAGCAGATATTTCCATTATGATCTGTCATTGACAGTACTGTCAAGACTTGGGCACTGGCCGATTTCTTTTAAAATGAATAATGCCTAAAACGGCCACTGCGAACGCCACCTGTCCTATGTGATACATAATATGTCAACGGTATCTTATCGAAGAAAAATAGTCCTTCGGAAAAAATGATCGAAATACTAGTTTCCAAATAGAGAATCTTCTTACAATATTTGTAATCTGCAAGTTTGTTTTAGTACTAAAAAAGCCGACTTGGGTTAAAGACGAAAAATACAGTGTACTTTTTTGTATGGAAGAATAAGCTGAGGTAATCGGCTAGTTTCGTCGTTCAGTGAGAATGGGCTGAACGCTGGCGCTAGGCGCACTTCATAGATTTTTTTTTAGTAGAAATATATAAACGGTGATTTATAATAAAAACAATTATTTTATTTATTTTTCCGTAAACATGGTTACTATAAATTATAATTATTAAAAGTCAAATATAATGGTAAGCTGTGCATAATCGCTTATTTTGACGATTCGCCCCTGGTAGAGGGTTTGGCGGAAGGGATGCTAGTCCGAGAAATTAAATATTTACACTCCAATGTGACAATACATTTTTTAAATGACTTTTTGGAAAAAAAATATTAGGATTTTTTTTAAGGCTTACCATGAGGAATGTTCCTCTGAAGTTTCGCGGTCTGGCCCTGAAAAACCGTGTATAAGGAAATTATTGCATGTTCTGACTTACGACCAGATCGACTTACGACCTATTTTCCGGACCTGATTGCGGTCGTAGGTCGACGAATAGCTGTAATACAATAAATCGGTTTAACTGTTTAAGGGCCGGTTGCATCAAAGCTGGTATAAACTTAGTTTAAAGTTAAATATTTAAACTTAGTTGAGGCTCAAAATCTGGGAACTAAAAATTCCGTTGCATCAACATTATTTTAGTTAAGTTAAAGTTAAGAATGTTGCCACTGTAAAGGTTCAAGTTTCCCCCTTAAAAATTGTTGGGATTTTTGCGCAAGCACGTACTTGTTTATTTACATGTAGCAATACACATGCCCCGCAACGCGTCTTTGGGCACAAACGTTTAAATTTCGTTCCAATTTTCAGTGTGTGCGAAAGGGCGAAGCAACACTGCGCATTCGGAGAAGAAAAGAACAAAAGGGACATCGTCCTTTTTGAACTAGATAAAAAATTAAAAGAGCAAAAGCTTAAACAAAATATAGAACTTTTTACTCTAGAAATAGAGCAAAAAATTACATTTTTCGGGCAACTATGGCAGCCTTAAATGCCCAGAAAGAGTTAGCTGAGCTCAATCTAGCTCAAATTTAAAAATAAATAAACAGCATTTCAGTACAGTGATGATTTAGATTTATTTTACACCACGCCCGCTGATGATCAAGTCCCGTGTTTTGAAAAATAATTAACAATTAAAAATCCAAATAATTAATAGTTCTTCACTTTTTCGACATTCGAAATATTGCGATAAAGTCGGACTCTTCCCACAAAAAATGGTCCGTTCGTGGTTTGAACAGTTTTTTTTTTCGGTTTAGAATATACTCGATGATAAATTCGTCATCGGAAGACGAAAAATCTGATAAAATTAACATTTTGTGCAACTTTTCACAGATCGATCAATGGATTTCAACACTCACGACGCTTTTTTGACAGATGGCAGATCGCATTTAACTTTAAACGGCTCCCTAGCGGCCGGTTAAATAAAAGTAACTTTTTTGTTAATAATTAGTTAACTTTTTTTGATGCAACGCATTTTGACATAAAAGTAACTTTTGTTTGACTTTAGCCCTGACTTTAACTTAACTTTTGTCGATGCAACCGGCCCTTAGAAAGAGCAGGGAATATAATTAGAAATAAATCTCATTTCAGTCTAAATTCGAAAGATTGGACACTTATCTGACTTTATTACAATTCTTATCAATTTTTAAAGACATTTGCATACAATAGGTCGGCTTTGGAATCTTTGTCCAAAATTTTCCCAAGATATACGGATGTTAGAATTTTTTATTGCGCAATGGAATTTTGCAGTGGAGGGCACATAATAATATAGAAAAAATAATTACATTAATTTATTCTACATTATTGGTATATTATACATCATTATTATGCATTTATTTTATTTTGTCGGTCAATTTTTTATATTTTTTTAATAAAAAACAAATCTTTGCGTTCTTATGATTTCCCCAAATATTTAAATGTTGGTGGCCATGTTTAACGAGTTGTAAATAACTCACTATTCATCATCATCATTCCCTTTTCGCACCTAATGGTGCATATGACACTGCATTGGTACACTAATCGCAGTGTATCTTGATACTTTTGTTACATGAAGGTAGGATGATTAGTCTTACGCTTCAGGTACCAGTTCAGGGACTGTGAAATATTCTAGTGTACAAACACCTTTTTAAATTAATATTTCATGTCAACCATGTCAGGAATCAAACCCGAGACCTCTTGCATGGTAGGCAATCGCGCTGACCACCGCACCGAGAGGCCAACTCACTATTAGAAAATGGAAATCAAGTTTTGGTAGAGTGGGGTGCGATCCTCGGGTCTTTGATCCATGAGTCCACGAAACTAGCCACGGAACCTCAGCCCGACATTATGACTCGTGGCGTGATGGTCAGCGCGTTTGCCCCACATGCAAGAGGTCTCGGGTTCCATCCCCGACATGGTTGATTCGAAATATTTATTTAAAAGAGTGTTTTTACACTGGAGTATTTAAAAAATTAAATTGGTCATTGACATTAAGTTGTCATTCAAACACGAAAATGGTATTAAAATTTTATTGTATATTAGTTAAAAATGATGAATTATGCATGCTTTCGTATTTACCAGAACAAAATGGCGCATTGTGTTCTGTTAGTGACGCTTCGGGCGAGAATTACGGCACACGAGACCGCTGTGGTAGTATTTAAGAATAAAAAAATTGGTCAGCAATTAAAGGTCCTTATTTTGATTCGCCCTAGGATCAATCGCTCAGCGTGACTGCTTCTATGCAGTCCAGGAAACCGATTACGATGGAAGTTAATAGATTTATCTTCGAATGTCTATAAAGTAAAATAAAAATGTATGGACAAAAATGTGTATATTTTTATGAAAATTTAAAGTATCTTCGTCAAAGACAATAAAAATCCTCAAATTAATCACTCTCTAGGGGGTAGAGAAGATTCTTAATACTACCCCAGTAGCCCAATCACAAATAACTATCGATGTGATAACAATTTCTCACCATGGTTGTTTATCGTATTCGAGATCACAATGCAAAATCCGTGAACACCTAATATTGAATGTCAAAATATTTACGTTTCGCGACGTATAATCCTGCTGCGCAATCACATATTTGAATTTCACCGGTGTAAATGTGGAAAATATTCCAAAACTGCAAGATTTAATTATTTATTTATTATTTATCATGCTATTCATTAAAAAGCTAGGGTTTCCTAGGACAGCGGCGACCGTATCTTAACGGCCGTAGTGAACGGTGATGCAGTGGACAGCCGTCGTTAAGGTGACTAGAGAGTGGTTTCTTAGGAAAACGGTGTTGTTAAATGTTATCAACACCGTTTTCCTAGGAAACCACTCTTTAGTCACCGTTACGACGGCTGTCCACCGCATCACCGTTCACTACGGCCGTTAAGATACGGTAACCGCTGTCCTAGGAAACCCTAGCTTAAGATAGTATGTATATTGAATTGTAGTTGTAACTAATATGTAAAAGGCACTGAGTGCCGTTTATTTTGATAGAATAAAAAAAAAAAAAAAAAACTGTATTTTTTTTATAGTAAACGCCGATTTTTCGCCAATAAACGGTATTTATTTACGAGGAAAACAAAAAACAAACCGACACGAGCATTGACTTAGAGATTGCACACGCGTTGACTTATGTCTGCAATAACTTAAGCATGTTCATTATTGTTTATTGTGGTCGCTCAAATGCTTAGCATGTTTTTAAGCACTTCGATAGTTATTTGTGATTGAGCCACTGGTTCTTGTTTGTTTTTTCCATCTTCCTATGCTTAATTTTTTTGTTGTATTTCAGTTTCAGTGCTGCAGAGCAGCGTTTATTTTATAATTAAAAAATACATACAAGAATTTGTTACCCACTAAGTCTAAAGACTTTTCGGTGGGACACTTTTTTTTTATGACAGGTTTATATTACATTTATGTTATTTGTATTTTACAAATTTATTCATAAACAGGCACTATAAAGTATCTAGAAGATTAATTAATTTCAAACGTTTCTGTAAACATAAAAAAAAGATTTTATTATAAATTAATAAACTGAATAAGTCGGTAAATAAATAAATAAATAAACATATTACAACAGAGATGAAGAACATTTAAGAAAAGGTAATATAGAAGTCTAGGCATCTACAGGGCTTATGACCTGTCAATGGCTGGTTTAAGTGGCCACTTTACACACTGTGTAACATTCACCATTCTGCCTATATTTGAACATCTATATTCCTTCAATTCTTTCATCTGTTGGTGTTTGTGAAGTTAAACCACTTAAACCAGCCATTGACAGGTCATAAGCCCTGTAGATGCCTAGACTTCCATATTACATTTTCTTAAATGTTCTTCATCTCTGTTGTAATATGTTAATATAAACAGCTCCCCAGGGAGTTGAATCCAGTCCTTGTCTACAAAAATTTGGACAAACTCAAAATATTGTTAAATAAATAAATAATGAATTTCCCCTGATCAAAATAGCTTGTTAAGTCAAACCAGTTAACCTTTAAAGTATAGTTTGTAATAACAAATAAGATTTGATATACCCATACCCTTAAATAATAGCAAGTACTGGCCATCTATCGTACAATTATACGGAATTATAGTAATTTTTCCATGGCCATAGTTTAGATTACTGGTTCAATATTGGACGAAAACATTACAGAAATAATCGGTCTATAATACTTGTTATTTGACCAGCAATTCGTTCGACGGTCAATCTCTAACCATCGGAATCGCTACAAAAAAGCTGCAGGGCAATCATCGGGTTAAGTTTGATAGGCTCTTTACAAGCTGCGCTTAAACGCGAACTTTTAAAAAGTCTAGTATTTTTAACCACGTAACCTTTCGTTGAAGTTTGAACTAAATATGAACTTTTGTATGACAGGAACATGATGCATGAGATGAAAAATACACGGTGAGCTAACATTTCTAATGTATCTTTTTTTTAACATTAAAGTTGGTAGTGAAAATTTTTGGTGGAAGTTCCATATATTATATATTTTGTATTTTTTAAAATTACAAATCATACAATACAAAGTGTTTTAATAAGTAAAAAAAATCTGAATTACATTTCCAAGAGTTACTATAACTCGATTCGGGACTTATTATTTTTTTTTATATTACATATTCAGAACAATAAAGAAACAAAGGAAATATAATATCTATTAAAATCAGTGAAAAACTCCTGGGAATATACATTATTCATTTGCATTATACTTTGTATTACATGATTAACTCTTGTGTGGCTGTGATGTCACGCTATTGTACATGCGATACAAGACTTGATATATATCTCTTATTTTTTAAAATGATGAACTCGTATTTCTTGTGATCTTTAAATTGACTTTTTTCAAAGCGATTCTAAACTCCAATAAATCCCAATTCAAGCAAAAGAAGCTATCTTGAACATGAGTCTTTTTACACTTGCCAAGACGATATGATTAACGATCGTCTGTATTTATCTACCAAGCAACTACAAAGCAGGCTTCTTTAACGTCTTGATATATACACTCCGGAAGATAGTGAAACAGTATATAAAGTAATATAATAAATCAATTTATTTTTACAGGTAACATTTTACGGCAAGATGCTCTTTCTTGTATATTAATAGAGCAGCATCTAGCTAATCTAATCACTACACCTAGCCACTCGTTTCTGAAACTGACTGACTGAATTTTGAAGTAGAATTAAATTCTGACATAACTGACTTATTTCTCACTTTTTTCTTAAAAGGCTTATAAGAAAAAAAGTGCCAACCTCAAAACGATTAAAAATTTTAATAAATTATATTTAAAAGAAAAATTGCTCTTGAAAATTTGACTTGATATAATGACTTGTCTTATTTTTTTTTTAATGATGAACTCGTATTTTTTGTGATCCTCAAATGGACTTTTTTACACCGGATTTGGAAAGTAAAATTTGTAAAACTATGCTGGATGTTAATACAAAAAATATTTATCCTTGCTACGCGAAGAATGAATGCCCGCTAATTCAACAACACATCTGTGTAAGAGAGCACGAATATAGAACTCATAACAAGAAAGACAGAGACGCTGTTCTGTGGCAGGTGTTGGGTAAAACAGATTCAGTATTCAGTCGGTTGATGACAATGATGGGGGACGCATGCGCGTAGTAATATGAGCGGCGTATTTATGATTTATTATTTATTTTGCTATAACAGAGCTAAATTATATGTATATTTGCATAAATTATTGAACAAGAATTATTAAAAGTACGTTTCTTTGTTTTTTTTTCACGCATCTGAGTTTTTTTTTAATATTCTGTTTTTTACAGGGTCGTCGTGAAATATGTTTTTTTAATGGAAATATGATGATGAAGTTGTTAGCCACCGTGTAGTATTATTTTTCTGTGTGAAGGTAGTGAACTTAGAAAGTTCACACGACACACCGTTATTCAATACTCAGTACCTACATAACGAGAATGAACATGTATGGACGCATACAACACAACACACAGACACAGGACACAGTACATAAATAAGTCTTAATAACAGCAAATCAGATGTTTTAAAAAAGAAGATTATCGGAGGTTTTGAGGAGGATATTCTTAACCCTTAACACCACACGTGGGGGAGTAGGCTCCCCCACTACTCACATAAAAAACCGGTGTAGTGATAAAAATTGGACCGAAATATGATTTTTCTTTTTGGGGACCATGCTCCTCCACGTGTGTAGATGCGTGGCCAGAAAAAGAGTGTAATGCTAAGAGTTAAAACAAATGATCAATTGGTTTAACAAGTTGATCAAATTGAGTATTTAATACATGTTCATGTGTGTATATGTACGTAGTATGTAAATATGACAGGAGACAACGAAGCTCAGCATTGTGCAAGAAGCTGACGGCGAAGAAAATATCTCATTTGTTTAATCTTTCTAGTTAGTACGCAAACGTAGGTAACTGATACATATTGTTTATTGGAACATCTAACAACGCTATTATCTCTTAATGAACCATAAACCCCGCTATGAGATCTCTATCAGACACGTTTAATTAATTGTTATTTTCATTTACAGCTCGCGTTCACTTACAACGTTTCAACCTATAACCCAGTGGTCGGCGAACCACGGCTCGCGAGCCGCATGCGGCTCTTCAGCCACTTGAGTACGGCTCACTCATATGGATGTAAAATTACGTCATGTTACCAAAAGGCGCGGTAAAATACCGTAATTTACGGTATTTTACGGTAATTTTCGGTAAAAAACCAATATGACATACGAATAACATATGTCATATTCGTAAACATACTAATTTTACAGCCCGTGTGACGAGTGATATGTGATGTTATTTTATCGACTTTTTATTTCAACTTTTGTATTGTAATATATAACTAGCAGGCCCGACAAACGTTGTTCTGCCCAAACGTTGACTTGCCTGCTATTCATTACTTTGGAAAAAGACATTTCATTGATAAGTAGGTACCTAAGTACTTGTTTGTGGTTAAATTCCAAAACTAAAAATTGTTAATATTGAATTTGAGTAGGTACCGAGGTACTTGTTTATGGTTGAATTTCAAAACATTAATTAAATATTTTTTCAAACATGGCATTCTTTTTGCAAACGTCAAACTCCGGTCTTCTCACCAACAAAGGAGTGTACTAATATAGGAATACGATTTAAATTAATGTTATTAATACAATATTATTTTAGTATTACTAAAAATCCAATCAAAATAAATAAATGGGTAGAATTTATAAGGAATTTAAGGAAAGAATCTGATTGAGATCCACAAAAAACAAATGAAAATTCAAAAACAAACTTTTTTTATACACAAAAAAACAACATCTTTCCATTTTTTTGCAAATGCATTTTTTTCGAATGCAACCCTGGTAGATCTATGAATAAAACATTTATGCTTCTAACTTATTTTTTACATAATCGATTGAAGATGTTAATATCTACTAACACGCATAGTGCAAAGATCTATATTTCTCTGAAAACCGCACGTAAATCGGTTAGGCCGTTTAGAAGGAGTACGGTGACATCACACGTACAGAGGAATTATACTACTATTCAATTCAATTCATTTATTTTAAATATAACATATACATTACAAAAATACATTAAATACGTATATATTATAAAAAAGAAAAAAAATACACGAAAGAGACTCATGTCAAAGTAGTAGAAGAATCCTGCTCCGGAAAACCCCTTCGGATACATGGAACAGATCAATATCCAGAGCGATGTTGTTCAGCATAGCGGTAGCCCTTCCAACAGGCATAACCATAGGCAGGTTGGTCCTGAATATCGGAATATGAAACAATCTATGCTGACGCTGTCTTAGGAGGAACCTACATCAGGAACCTCTTATCAGGAACCTAAAAACCAATGCTCATCATAATTTCAGAATTATCGATCATACCGCGCAACAATCGATAAAAATGTGTAGTCAAATACATATTCCTTCTAGTCTCTAAACTGTTGTAGCCAAGCATACCCTGGAGAAACTCGATCAGGTTGAGCCAAGGATAATACCCTACTACTACTACTACTATCACGCCATTTCCCCGTAGGGGTAGGCAGAGAGAATGTACCGCCACACACGTCTATCCTGGCATACAATCCTAGCCTCTTCCACATTCATACATCTTGTCATACATGCCCTTCGGTTCTGTCTGCTTTTGACATGACCAGACTTAAGATTTTGGTTTATCTTATATGCCACGTCTTCCTTGGTCGTCCTCGTCTCACGTTGCCGTTCATTTTCGCCATATATACTTGTTTTACCATTCTTTCGTCGTCCATTCGTTCTACGTGACCAAACCATCTCAGAGACCCTTCCTTAATCTTATCAATTATACTTGACTCAGATTTACACTATCGCCTGATTTCATCATTCGTAACCCTGTCATACATTGATTTCCCACATATTCGTCTAAGAGATCGCATTTCAACCGCGTTCACTCGGCTTTCATCCTTCCTCTGCCAGTTCCATGTTTCACTTTCATAAATAAGTGTTGGGACTTAAACTCCGTTGTGCACTGCCAGTTTAGCTTCGATTGACATATTGTTATTAGAAATTACTGTGCTTAGTGCTCCGTTCATATATCCCTTCATACCAGCACTTTTGCTGATTGGGAATATTTCGTACAAATAAAATATGTAAATTCGTATTTTGTCATAAATAAATAAATAAAAAAAGTAAAACAATAATAATTTTTATTTTTTGAAGACATAACAAATACGAGTAGCTTTGTTTTAAGACACGTTTTATGACAGTAAAAACCAGGTTTAGATCCGTCGGTGGTTGTCCACTTCGTTCCACTATAATGGTCACCTTAAGCCTATTAAGCTCACCTCCTCCCTCCATCCCCTCCCTCCATCCCCTCCATCCATCCCCTCCAACTTTTTTCGACTATTTCTCAAACAACATATAATATTTTCATAATTTAATTAGTGCATGTTTGTCCCAATCAGTGCATGTGCTTATTAAAATGCATGGCGTGTTGGTTTTATATGTTTATGTAACAACTATGGTGAAGGTGTATAGTGGGTTTTGCATGTTGTTTACTTGGTTTTCTGACGAAGAGACGGTTACGTCTCGAAACCAGTAGACATTGAAAAGTCGGTAAGTAGTTATTTACAAATATTTAATAACATTTAGTAAGATGTTTGACCACAAAGTAAATGTTTTAAATATTAATAATAAATTTGAATTGTTGTACGGCTAATCTTTGGCTCTTTTGACTAATAAGTTTGCCGCTACTGATATAACCGGTTAGCTAAACACACAGAGCTTTAAAGCTAAACTTTTATAGAGGCGGGTATTACATCAATGAAAACACTATCAAAACATGAAATCACATTAGTTCAATATTTAAAAAACAACTTGTTTTTACAGACCTAAGAGAGCCGATCGGGGTGAACGGAGAGATCTCTCACGAAAAGTATTAGTCTTTTTTAGTATAATTTTAATGTCTTCGAATGGCCGGCATGAATACTCAAATGTTGATAAAAATATACTTCAGAAAAGAGGAACTTCTGCCCAACGGAAATTGGATACAATAAATGTTTTCTTGCGCGCGGTAAAAATTGGAGCATTTAATTGTACGGCAAAGTTTCCTGAAAATGCACGAAAAAATAACAAAAAACATTTTTATAAAACCAACTATTTTGAATGCCGTCACTGGTTCATACGAATCAACCTATGATATGAGAGTTTTGTAAGACTTCCGGTTCGCTTGCCGTGGATGGACCAATAGGAAGAACTGATGGAGAATAACAGGAAAAGAACCTCTGACGTCATACGCGGAGTTATTTCAGAAACACAAAAGTTTGAGAAATCGTAATGCTGATAATCGTAATTTAAAATCGGGTTGTGGTCCTGTGGCTAGTGTCTCGGACTCACTCACGCACCTGAAACCTTTATTTATGCTGGTGAGATTCATCTAATTGAATTATTTCACCTACATACTAGGCAACGCCTGAAAATGTTTTTTTTTTTCAATTTCTATACTTCTTCATGGACCAGGTAATTTATCAACAATATCAGCTCTTTAACTTCACAAACATCAACAGATGAAAGAATTATTGGAATAAAGATGTTCAAATATAGGCAGAATGGTGAATGTTACACAGTGTATAAAGTGGCCACTTAAACCAGCCATTGACAGGTCATAAGCCCTGTAGATGCCTAGACTTCTATATTACCTTCTCTTAAATGTTCTTCATCTCTGTTGTAATATGTTAATATAAACAGCTCCCCAGGGAGTTGAATCCAGTCCTTGTCTACAAAAATTAGGACAAACTCAAAATATCTTTCGTTTTACCAGACTACAGCCTTAAGGTTCCATCACGTAGACTCACGTAGAAATAATGTAATTCTGTTCCTCGGTCGTAATAAGACTTATTATGGTTTCCATGCGCCTCTACCCAGAATGATTAGATTTGTAAATGAAAATCAAGATCTAAATTATTTTGATTGTAAATTGAGTTTTTTTACAAGTAGACTGAAGAAATATTCCCAATAAATTGACTGTATATTCGTAGAATTAACGTGGATTCCATGATGCCTGTATAATGTATTAACCTGTAAACTTAAAATATGGAAACTTATAATTAAAAATCAAACACTGATTTGAGTCTACTGAACACTTTATTTTATTTTTACAAACATAAACATATAAAAATAAAAACTTCGTGACAATTGTTTCGCCTTATTAGGGCATTTTCAAACGAATGTAAAGATTATATGGATTGAATGTCCTTATATAGTTATATAATTCAAGGTACTTAAGTAGAAAATAAAAATAATCTTATGAACAATAATGTAACGACAAACTTGAATGTAACGACTGTAATGCAGTTTACGTGGGGCGAACTGGGCGCTCTTTCTTAACTAGATATTCAGAACACATAAGATCCTTTAAAAATAAAAAACAAGATTCTTAATTTGCCAATCACTTAATTGAAAATAATCATAAAATTCATATCTCAAATAAACCAATTCCATTACACGTTGAAAGCAAAGGGCGTAAACTTAATATACTTGAACAATTGGAAATAAATAAATATCTATATAATCCTAATTTTAAAATAATAAATGAACAAACCAACCTAATATCTTCACCACTATTAAACATATTTAAATAGACTGTTATTCTTCACTTTGTTCTTTTTTGTACACGCTTATATGACGCGTAATTAATATATGAATCATGTTACAATTGCATTTATATATTTTGATAAGAAATTCTTAAAAATAGAAATATTGTATAATAATACATTTATGTTTTTATAAATTTCCTCATAATATTTCAATCATGTTTTAAAATTAAAATGAACAGCAACCTATTATTATATTATTGATATTTTTTCGACAACAATTATCTAAATTTACAAACTTATAAAGCTTCATTAATTATCTCACAAAACATACTTGTATGTCAATAAATGCTTACTTTGTTATATTTTCCCCAAAATTTAAATATAAATACCTAAATTCCCTATTACCTATAAAACACTTAGCCTCATCCTTTACCATTGGTTTTTCCCTCAATTATGATTAATGTACATGCTATAGTTCATAAGATTATTTTTATTTTCTACTTAAGTACCTTGAATTATATAACTATATAAGGACATTCAATCCATCTAATCTTCACATTCGTTTGAAAATGCCCTAATAAGGCGAAACAATTGTCACGAAGTTTTTATTTTTGTATGTTTATATTTGTAAAAATAAAATAAAGTGTTCAGTAGACTCAAATCAGTGTTTGATTTCTAAAAATAAGTTTAAATATGGAGTTCTACAAAATAAACACCAAATCAATCAATAATGTATTAACTTGTCTTTGCTTTTCTTTGTTGTATTGCTTCTATTATTTGTTACAGTATTATTATTGTTTTTAGTTTTACGATTTGTTTAAATCTGACATTGTCCGTAAATTTGTTAAATAAAAATAAAATTACCATTTTGTTTTACCGTTTACCTAATACATAATTTTATGAAACATTTTTAAGAGTTTTCGGAAAAACTAAGCCTTAAAAAGTTCTTTCATAAAACTAGAATTCTCCAATTATTCACCACTACGCAACCTCTCAAAGCATAAAGGTCAACGCTCACCTTATTTACGTGTGAAGTTTGTACGTCAAGACTGAGTTAATTATGTTCTTGTGATTTTATAATACCGTCTTGAGATCAAAGTACTGTATGAAATAACAATGTGGCGTCAGCCATTTTTACGTTCCAAATTACGAAAATGTTAATTCGCGCGTCAATTAATAAAAAACTGTATATTTTCATTTGAATAATTAAAATTTATTGACATCTCGTGCGCCATTCACGTGAGATTCAAAAAAATCTTAACTTTTTAAATTTTGTTTTAAGTCCAAAGTAACTATTTTTTTAACTATATATATTACGTGAATGATTACTTAAACGCAATTCATTTTTGAACTGTTTTCTTTTGATATTATGGAGACATTTTGCCTTATAAATTATAAGTTTATACGTAAAATCAGTCGTCATTTAACAAAAAACTGCAAAACTGAACCGATTAGATTGTTTATTTTCACGAAAGAGTATCAAAAATATTAATAATAATTATAAATATATTTTAACCACACCAGGACAATTCCGGTTAAACTTGCCAAAAAAGAGTGTTGTGTTTGGCAAGTGGACAAAATCACGTAATAAAATATTTTATATATTTTTTCTTTTTATTTCTGTTTAGAAACAAAAATGCATTGCAAATAAAAAGAATAAGTAATTTTAAAAAATAAATACGTATATGTTAATATATTCATTATAATAATAAAAATACCTTTGTAGTACCGAGAACGCGTACGATGTTAGCTCGGAGACACTTTTCATATATAGCTCCAAGAGTGTTCAACGCCTTGGATGAACATGTTAAGTTCTCCAAAACAACGTCTATATTTGAGATGAAGATCTATAATTGAATTGTATCGAGGGATAGAGACCACTGTACGAGATTGCTTCGGGAATAAATATATAACATCGCTGTTGCCTTCATTATTTTCCATATACGTATATGTGTATATCATCACTGTCATACGTATTATTATTTAACTTTCATACATTCCATTTTTCGACAAGTATAAATATTTATTATTTATATTTTTCTATTGTTATTTTGTATATTATTATTTTGTATATTGTTTTGATTATTTTGCATATTGTTTTAATTACCTGTATATTGTTTTAAATATCGAAGAGTCCCAACTTAACACGGTATTTTCTAACAAGTCGGGACATAAAAAACATATAATTGTGCCCATGTAAAATTGTGTAATTTGTGCATTAAATAAAGAATAAAATAATAAAAAATAAATAAAAATATATTAAATTTATAAATAAAAAGAATAAAAAAACCTAACGCTATTCTTTGTACATATTTGATTTACTGTTATACACGTGGTTGGTACACGTGGTTATAAGAATGGCTGCGAGATCAGCTTCCTACGTGAATTTTCCAATTCGATGGTTTCCCAATAACCGTGCCGGTATAACTGTACCCCGAACCAACTGACACACATATGTGATAAACCGGTGTTTTTTCTAGCCACTCGGTCTTGTAATTATGATTCAATAGCTCATCCTACTGAGCGCCTTATAAAAAAACATAAGTGATTCGATGCGGAAATACTTAAACATGTACTGAAGATTACTGGTACCCGGTACCCGCCGATAAAATCGGCAAAATTCAATTTACTAATTGTTTAAAAATGTGTATTAATTTTTTTATTTGATACTTTAACACTTTGTGTCCCGGAGCCGTGTAAACACGTGATTATATAACCACGCGTTGTGTCCCGGTCCCGCGTTTCACGGGATTTACCAGCTGTTCAAAAAAGTGCATTTTATTGACATCTAGAGACTTTTATTAGTACTTTTTGCTGCTGGTAAACTACGTGAAAACACGGGACCGGGACACAACGCGTGGTTGTTTCGGGATACAAAGCACAAAAAAAGTATTAAAAACACAGTAAAAAATGTAGTAATGTAGTAAAAACGTAATTAAAAACCCAGTAAAATACATAGTAAAAAGAGAATACACTTTACTTACTTACGTATATTTATGTGCATATATGTGTATGTATATATATATGCACATGCATGTATGTATGTGTGTGTATGTGTGTGTATGTATGCATATGTATGCATATGCATGTGTATGTATGTGTGTATGTTTTTATATGTAGATTTATTAAATATTTTTCTATGTACCCATATACCTATGTTGGTACATTTTCTTAATTTGACTTATTATTGTATATATTGGTTATTCTTATGTTATCTTTAATTTTAACTAAATGTACATACTTATGTTTCACTGCTGCACTCAAATGCATTTCTAATATATGTAAAAGCCCGTAGGGCGTGTAAATAAATAAATACGTAGTAAGAAAAAAACATGGTAAAAAATGTATAAAAACATAGTAAAATACATATTAAAAAGAAAAACCAGAAAAAAAGAGAGTAATACATGTGATAAATGAAATAATGTACATATGTAGTGAAATTTCAAAACTTACAGAGTTATTAAATTTTTTTGGTTTAAATATGGTTTCGTTATCCGATGGATTAATCCTAACACTTTTAGTGATTTATTTTTATTGAGCATTTACCCGCGGCTGCGCTCTCATGGTATTAGTTAGAAATTAGTTAATTAACTACTTTTGTGGTTTAACAATAAGAATTTCCCTGATAAAATCACTTTTTTTTTTGATACAAAGTATCCTGTTTTGATTGCCGGCCTTCTAACTATATTCACGGTTTTTAGGGCCAGACCGCGAAACTTCAGAGGGACATTCCTCATAGTAAGGTTAAAAAAAAAAAAAATATGATCTCAAAATGTAGTAAATCCTTAATTTCTCGGACAAGTAGTCCCTCCACAATCCCTTTTCCCTCTCCTACCTAGCTGCTTTCCTTGTCCGCGTATCAGAGGTCCGAGGTTCGAACCTCACTCTACCCCAACCTACTAAACCTTATCAAACTTAACCAAAAGAAATACGTAGTTGCATTATTTATTTATACATTAACGGTTCAAAGAACCTTTTACAAAAAAAAAAAAATTACAGAAATAATCACAGCAGTGCACAATAATCATGTTGTACATAGTATGAAATATTAGAATAATTAAAACTAAACAATTTAGTAAATAAAACAAAAAGTTAAAAAGAAACAAAACATTTCTAAATAAAAATAGCAATAACCATTAAAAAATCTTACGCACTAAATATAAATATAACACAGTAAAGTTGAGAATAACTATATAATAATAATAAAAAAAAAAATACAACATTAGTACTTAAAAAATAAAAGTTTTTTGAGCAATAAACTTACATTTCACCAAAACGCTAAGATAGTAATAAATAAGATTGCAAAAAAATATCAATTTTGAGAAGGATCAGACGATTTATTGATAAGGACTCTTGCAAAACTATTTACAAAGCAATTATTGAACCACACGTTAACTACTGTAGTAGCATTTTATTTTTTATCAAACAAAGAAAACATAGATGAACTAACTGTATTACAAAATAAAGCCTTTAGAATCATTTTGAAAAAAAACAGATACACGAGGGTAAAAGTCGATGGTAAATGAAATGAAATTATTAACATGTAAAAAAAGAATATTTTACAATACAATGATATTTGTTCATAAAATTATAAACTCTAATAAAAAAAAACAGAATTTTGGAAAAAAATTGATCGGAACCAGCATGAACACGATCACAATACTAGAGAAAAGAACAAAATTAGACTTCCATTTAGGAAAAAGGCAAAGTCACAAAATTTAATTTATTTAAAGCAATTAAAAGGTATTTTATTTAAAGCAATTAAAAAGAAAAAAACATATCAAAATTTAAAATAATGGTTAAGACATATGTGATACACATTTATAAATTAAATATATTTGCAATGTTATTATTAGAACACTCATAACAATATGTATGATATGTGTGCCCTACTTTAAGATTTAAATAAATAAATAAAAATAAATAAATAAAATAAAACAAAATAAAAAATTAAATTGTTAAATTACTAAATAAAATAATAATAATTTAGTGAAATCATCATCATCAGTTGGTTGGAAGAAGTTGCAATTTTGCAATAAATCCACCAATGTACAATTTAAAATTATGTCTAACATGTTAAATAAAAAATAAAAAATGACGTATTCCAGGAAACAAAGTTAAATTTAATAATATATTTAAAAATAAATCCATTATTTTTCTAAAAAATAACGAGTGAGAATTCGTTTTAATTCATGAACAGAATTTGTATTGAAGATATCGAATATTTGTTCTAATTCATTCCCATACCTGTGTATCCTGGGTATAAAAGAGTACATTTCAAAGTTGGTCCGCAAATTGTTGCAAAAAAATAATTCCTTACTTCTAGGCACCTTATGAAACAAATTAATTAAAAGAACGGTTACTTAGAAAAATATTAAATAGGTATTACGGAATCAAATATGTTTTTTGTCTCATTGTTCAGTTGGAGATTACCAGTCTCCAAAACAAAATGACTTGATTCATGCTCCAAATACTAAGTATCATCCAAATAATAGTATAATGTACGAGAACTTTCTAAACTAATTATTATGTATACAGATCTTACAAACACGTCATTTAATGTAATGTCAGCAAACGACACACTTTGCCATAAGCGGGGATAAAATCTTCAAAATAGGTCTGTGGCCTCGGAAGAATATTTCTTACGTGCTTAGGGCCAGTTGCAATAAAGGCGATACCTTTCATACGTGCGATTTCGACAAAGTAAGTTGAATGAAAAAATTAACAAAAGCAACGTACCTAATTTGGACGAAGAGGTAAAAGCTGCCGTTGTTTTTTAATGCAACTGATCATTGGGTCCAGTTGCATCAGATTTATGGTGTCAAATATCCTGTATGTTATATATTTAAAATATAAAAAAACATACTGTAAAATAAAAAAATACGTCTCACAAAAGACAAAATACGAAATTCCATAAAACAAGGATTTTATATTCTAATTTTTAAAACAGATTATAAAAGGCAATTTTAAAGTTTGATAGGCACTAAAAACCAGAATTTTAGTTTATAAACCTAATTGTAGTGTCAGTAGATGCGTTGGATATTTGTTTTTTTTATTTATTTAAAATAAAACACTGATTCCCCATAATTAGGAAAACCCCACCCCCCTCTACCACACATTTCCTTGCCCCTTCCACCCGACCCTATTAGTACCTCTGTGAATGTATTTAAGTTTAGTTTATATTTACACCTGATGATGGGTAATTCAAAATACCCGAATCTAGTTGTGATATAATAAATTAAACTCTTATGTGGTAAAAATTACAAAGTGTTTCATTTAAATAATTTTTTTTTTAATCCACAAAGTAAATGCTGAAACAACGAAAAATTTTTTTAATATCGCGTGTTTACACAAAATTATAAAAAAAAAATATATTTTCCAGACTTCCATGGCATATTACATTTTGTCACCTAAAATAATAACGCCAAAACAAGATACGTTTCACATATCATATTTAGCCATATTTTAGCAGACACGACATATCATCTTTATAAATTGAGTAATAATTGTGACATGTTCCTATTTTGAAATAGAGCAATCTCTTAGTCTGTCTTCATTGAAGAGACGTAGAACTGAGATGGACCTTATATGCATTTTCAAAATACTTAATGCTATAGGTGATGTCCCATCTCTGTTGCAATCAATTTCTTTTCATGTTCCCAACCGTGTCACCAGAAGTCAAAATCTGATATTTATAAAATCTTCTAAGAGCATCTTTGGTATTTATGCCCCAATGTCCAGAATGTGTAGATTAGTCAATTCATCACACGACTTGGAATTCTTTGGGATAGATCTTCCGGCTTTTCGTAGATCTCTTCGCGACTAAACAGTGTGGGATGAAGTTGGATTAGCATGGTATAGCTCTAAATCTTATGTCGGCGGCCTCCGTGGTGTAGTGGTCAAGACGCTTGACTCACGCACGGAAGGTTCCGGGTTCGATTCCCGGAGAACGCAAAAATTAAAAATGTGATTTTTCTCAAGCCTGGTTGTTCTGTAATGTAATTCACCACTGTAATTGGGCATCCTGGCCTGTTGTGGTTCAAAAAAATGAAATGAAATGAAAAAAAATGTCTTTCGTTTTTGTGAATATCTTGTATATATATTGGTTTGGTCACGTAGAACGAATGGATGACGAGAAAATGGTAAAACAAGTATATATGGCGAAAATGAACGGCAACGTTAGACGAGGACGACCAAGGAAGACGTGGCATGATCAGATAAACCAAAATCTTAAGTCTGGTCATGTCAAAAGCAGACAGAACCGAAGGGCATGTATGACAAGATGTATGAATGTGGAAGAGGCTAGGATTGTATGCCAGGATAGACGTGTGTGGCGGTCCATTCTCTCTGCCTACCCCTACGGGGAAATGGCGTGATGGTAGTAGTAGTTGTATACCATTATTGTTTTGCCCTTATTTGTCTTTGCTAAATCGTTTTATGTTCTTTTTGTTCAGTTTCTTGCATTTATGTTTCTTCACGTGGCTTAGGCCGTATATATAATAAATAAATAAATAAATATTAAGTTTTGCCATCTTAAACAAAGACGAAAAAATTATTTTTTTGAAATATATATTTTGTGTTGTTTTGTTTATTTATAAAAATATATATTGACTTTCAATAAGCGTGTAAATTATACCTGCATTGAAGAAAAATTGAAAACTAAACTTAACTTACTAAAAAACTATAATATGATCGTTATTTGTTCGTCGTTCTACGAATATACCTTCATATTCACATAGGTATGGAAATGAAGTAGAACAAATATTCGATATTTTCAATTCAAATTCTCACTCCGTATTCTTAGAAAAGTAATGGATTTATTTTTAAATATATTATTAAATTCAACTTTGTTTCCTGGAATACGTGATTTTTTATTTCTTTATTTTACCGTGTTAGCCATAATTCAAATTGTACATTGGTGGATTAATGCCAAATGGCAACTTCTTCCAACCGAATAACGACGATGATTTCACCAATTTAAGGCATTATTTAGCTAATTTAAGTTTTTTTTTATTGCTCTAAAAAAAGTAAAAATGTTATATTTTTTAAACTTATTATTATTATTACCTAGTTATTCTTAACTTGACTGTTTTATATTTATATTTAGAACATAAGATTTTCTCATGGTTTTTGCTATCTTTTATTAAGAGATGTTATGTTTCTGTTTTACTTTTTTGTTTTTATATATTTTATGTTCACTAAATTGTTTAGTTTTAATTATTCTGTTATATATCATATTGTGCACTACATATTATGTAATAATTATATTAATAATAATTATATTGTGCACTTCTGTGATTATTTATGTAAATCATTTTTATTAAAGCTTCTTTGAACCGTTTTTGTGTAAATAAATAAAAAAAATGAATAAATAAATGAATAAACGAATAAACGAATAAACGAATAAACGAATAAACGAATAGACGAATAGACGAATAGACGAATAGACGAATAGACGAATAGACGAATAGACGAATAGACGAATAGACGAATAGACGAATAGACGAATAGACGAATAGACGAATAGACGAATAGACGAATAGACGAAAAGACGAATAGACGAATAGACGAATAAACGAATAAACGAATAAACGAATAAATGAATAAATGAATAAATGAATAAATGAATAAATGAATAAATGAATAAATGAATAAATGAATAAATGAATAAATGAATAAATGAATAAATGAATAAATGAATAAATGAATAAATGCATTAATGAATAAATGAATAAATGCATTAATGAATAAATGAATAAATGAATAAATGCATTAATGAATAAATGAATAAATGAATAAATGAATAAATGCATTAATGAATAAATGAATAAATGAATAAATGAATAAATGAATAAATGAATAAATGAATAAATGAATAAATGAATAAATGAATAAATGAATAAATGCATTAATGAATAAATGAATAAATGAATAAATGAATAAATGAATAAATGCATTAATGAATAAATGAATAAATGAATAAATGCATTAATGAATAAATGAATAAATGAATAAATGAATAAATGAATAAATGAATAAATGAATAAATGCATTAATGAATAAATGAATAAATGAATAAATGAATAAATGCATTAATGAATAAATGAATAAATGAATAAATGAATAAATGAATAAATGAATAAATGAATAAATGAATAAATGAATAAATGAATAAATGAATAAATGCATTAATATATAAATGAATAAATGCATTAATGAATAAATGAATAAATGAATAAATGAATAAATGCATTAATGAATAAATGAATAAATGAATAAATGAATAAATGCATTAATGAATAAATGAATAAATGCATTAATGAATAAATGAATAAA
This sequence comes from Micrasema longulum, assembly GCF_059751315.1. Lineage (NCBI taxonomy): Eukaryota > Metazoa > Arthropoda > Insecta > Trichoptera > Brachycentridae > Micrasema > Micrasema longulum. The sequence continues at coordinate 231,303 of NW_028279104.1, read as the reverse complement.
TGCATTAATGAATAAATGAATAAATGAATAAATGAATAAATGAATAAATGCATTAATGAATAAATGAATAAATGAATAAATGAATAAATGAATAAATGAATAAATGAATAAATGAATAAATGAATAAATGAATAAATGAATAAATGAATAAATGAATAAATGAATAAATGAATAAATGAATAAATGAATAAATGAATAAATGAATAAATGAATAAATGAATAAATGAATAAATGAATAAATTAACAAACTAATAAATGAATAAATTAATAAATAAGTAAATAAATAAAAAAGTAAATAAACAAATCATTTAATTTTTTTTTAATAAATAGATATAATGTTTAGATTGAATTTAAGTCAAAGAACAAAAATTAAGCACTAGAAAAATGTGGCTTTATCAAAAACATCGCGAAAACCAGTATTCTATCACGGGTTCACAAAGTAGTGCTATTATTTTTACAATCAAACGATTTGAACAGTTACGAACACAACCTTTTATATAATACTATACTGTAATAATTATCCCATATGGGACAGGATGCAGAAGAAATTCGAGACAGGAAATTGACCGTTAATTTTAAGAATTGTTGCAGATGCGAATCTTATTTTAAAATAATGTATATCTGGTGTGAACACGCGTTGTGTCCGTTTTATTCCATATTTCAAAATGAGCACTAGGAGCAAAAAAAATGATACGGGTTATTCGCCATTCGATAATTTTCTGCTCTACAAGATACTTACTGCATTAGATTTTACGTTATATATATATATTATGGTGATTCTAAACAAAAAACTAAATTTTCATGAACACATTAACTATATCATTAACAAATCTCTTAAATTCTTTGGATTTGTTAATAGAGCTACATCCGAGTTTGAAAACAAATAAAAAGGATTGAAAATGTTCAACGAAAATTTTTAAAATACCTAGATTATAAAAACAATAAAACGTTTTGTACTTACAGCCAATCTGCCAAACAAAATGGATTTTTACTATTGAAAATAGACGCACTGTATCTGAGTTATGCTATTTACATAAATTATTAAATAATAGAGTAGACTCTTTTAACCTACTCTCCAAAATTAATCTTAATGTCCCCTTTCGCGTGACAAGAAATAAGTTTATTCCATCTGCCAGTCTGTAGCGCTAACTATGCACAACACTCTTTCCTCTATCGTTCTTTTGCTCTAACTATAATGTTTTTTTTCATCTATTGATATATTTGACGTACCCCTTAATTTATTTTAAAATAAATTAAGGCTTATTATTTCTAGCTGCGATACGATCCCACTTACTATTTAATGATGCACCCTCCTGAACACTTACTCCCACACTAATACACATAAACACACATCTACACTTACAAAGACACATAAACACATCCTTTTGTTGGAACACAATTTAATAATATGTATGATTTTTATTTAGAAACTTTGCTGGTCTGTCTTTAAGCTGTATTAAAAAAAAAAATATTTCACTGTCGCCTGTTTGTTTCTTAAAAATAAATAAATAAACTTAAACACACTTTACTGCTCATTGGTCCGTCCCATTCTTGAATACACCATTATTTTCGTTACATGATTCTCTTACTTTTTTAACATGTTATTCTCTTGATATATATTTTTTACGTTTTTATTTTCATTATTTCTATATGTATAAATTAAGATATTCTATTTTGATGTGTACATACAGGGTGTTCTTTAAACCCTGTCACATCCGAAACCACGATGATCAGTATGAGCAAGAAGACATATTGGCACATCAAAATATTTTTTTAGAATGAATAAAATTTACAAAAAATAAAAAATTAAAAAAAAACAAATTGGGCATCCAATTGAAATAAAGCAACTTCAAAAAAAAAACTTAGAAGAGCTTCGCAATTGCGCCGCGATGCGTAGTTTAACGTTTTCAATATTTTTAAATTAATATTTGAATATTAATTGTTTTAAGCATTGCTAATCAATCATTAAAAAAAAAATTACAAATATAAAGTTACGGAATTTTTTTCGCAATGTTTATCCGAAAATTTTTTACACATTTTCATGACACAGGTAGGCATTTTTTATTCGATTCTGAACGTCTAACTGACGGTCGAAGAACGACTAAATACACATTGGGCATGAGTTAAGTGTCATAATTTTTGAGGGCTCAGGGCGTCTAAATAATAAATGAACAAAGTAAAAAAAAGCGACGTCAACGCAACAATCAAAAGACCTGTAATTGTTTAAACTTTTATATTCCTTTATTAAAAATGTTGTTCTCTTTTAGATCACTCAGTCTAGAAATGTTTATATCGGAGCCTAGAACTAAAATTTTGAGTGACAAAACTAGTTTTTTTTCAACTACATAAATTATTCCGGTTAATTATTCTACTGGAAAATTTCGTCTTATAGCGTTTTGTAAATTAATAGTAAAATTATGTTAATTCAATTTGCAGCCAAACGAATAAGGTTAATTTTAATTTCAAGGCTCTAATAAAGCGGAGCATTTGTTAACCAAATGTTAAAAAACATCGATTGAGAATCATCGAACATTTTCTCAAGACTTAAACTTAGGTACTTATTATTATCGCAGTGGTGGGGGTCAGTGCTATGCAAGCTCCTGACGTCACTGCGGCGTGAAGATCTATTGTGACGGGTCCCTGTGAAAAGTTCTCGCCCTCCAAGCCCAGGTCTATAAAGAGCCTGGTTACTGTGTAAAAGGCGAGAGTTTACATTTTGCTAAATCTCCCCTTCCAAGCCAAGATCCGTTAAGTATCGGGCTATTAGGTTGGGGGCAAGCTCTTTAACATCCTCAGGTTTAACCAGACGTCCCCCGAGGATGAGGTTCCTTTTATGATCTAAAATCTAAAGCATCACATTCACATGTTATGTGTATGGGTGTTTCTTCATCTGCTCTGCAGAAACTACATCTAGAAGTTTCGGAAAGGTTCATTCTAGCAAGCTGTTTGTTTGATCTGCAGTGCCCTGGGCGGGCTCTAGTGATAACCCTCGCTTGATGAGGCTGAGCTTTATTAAGTCAAAAGCAAAACTATGCGACTACTCTTTTATCAGTTCTTTAACAAATCTCTTAAATTCTTTGGATTTGTTAATAGAGCTACATTCGAGTTTGAAAACAAATATAAAGGATTGAAAATGTTCAACGAAAATTTTTAAAATACCTAGATTATAAAAACAATAAAACGCTTCGTACTTACAGCCAATCTGCCAAACAAAATGGATTTTTACTATTGAAAATAGACGCACTGTATCTGAGTTATGCTATTTACATAAATTATTAAATAATAGAGTAGACTCTTTTAACCTACTCTCCAAAATTAATCTTAATGTCCCCTTTCGCGTGACAAGAAATAAGTATATTCCATCTGCCAGTCTGTAGCGCTAACTATGCACAACACTCTTTCGTCTATCGTTCTTTTGCTCTAACTATAATGTTTTTTTTTCATCTATTGATATATTTGACGTACCCCTTAATTTATTTAAAAATAAGTTAAGACTTATTATTTCTAGCTGCGATACGATCCCACTTACTATTTAATGATGCACCCTCCTGAACACTTACTCCCACACTAATACACATAAACACACATCTACACTTACAAAGACACATAAACACATCCTTTTGTTGGAACCAGATACTTTTTGCCAGAGCTCTCTGCTTCCTTGCCCATGACCTAAACAAATTACGAGAAGCGTATTTAGGCAACCCACAGTATGGTTATGGGCCTATTGGGGTTTTTTTTTAAAAAAAAAATTATATGGGAGTTGCATTATTTTTTACCTTGCTTATAATATACAAAATTCATTTTTCAAAAAGAGGAATTTTTGTATATAAATTACTTTAAATATTAGCTAAGTTTTTGGGATCAGGAAGAATACTCTAGATCGGGCCAATCCTATCGGGGGCTGTCTCAGCTCCCAGCCTTGCCATAAATTAGGTACTACGCAAATCAAAAATATTTTGAGGATGTCAATATGTTTGTAGACATGTTTTGTGGAAATGCGGTCGAACTTTTCTTTTTCGTGCAAACGTATTTCCTTATTTTCTCCCTGATTTATGGCGCTAGAGCAGATATATTACACACTATAGATGTTTACCATTTAGCGTGTCTTTATTGTTTTGCTTTTTGAAAAAACTGTTTCATATGGGAGCTAGTGCCATCAAAAAACCCAAAATAACACCCAGTTTTATCTGCTGTCTTCGGACGTACGTTATACAAACGAGATAAATATTTTTTTTAATAAACAGAAAAGGTAGCCAGAGAGAATATTTCATTCTGTTACTCTTTCTTAAAAAAATAAATAAATCAGTTCAGTGTTGGGGTGCGGAAAACGGGACAACGGAACCTCGATTAGTCGATTTAGTTCAGTAAGGCATAATAACTGGCGTTGTTGTCTTTGTCGGACAACATCAGGGAAGCATCACTTTATTCACTGTGTATCATTCTTATTTTTTTTAATTAAAATCAAATCTTCTATATTTTTATTTTTTTATTAACATAAACGGTAAATCTGACTTCTACAAAAAATTATAATTCTAACATATTTGGCTTAATATATTTTTATTTAAAACATAAATTTCCTTATACCCAAGATTTATAAAAAAAATTAAACCTAAAAATTATACAAAATTTATATTTAGAAAATGAACCTAAAAATTTTACAGCATATTCAGTAGAAAGTTTAAATAATTCAAGATTAAATGTAAAAAACAAAATTAAATAATGAAAAATTTTAAAGTAATACAACAAGAAAATCATGAGTATTGTTTCATACAGCTGGGCAAAGTGAACAAAAAAACTGTATATATTTTGAATTGCATGAATAAGTAAATATAATTACCATTCATCATCTTTGAAAAAGTTCAAAAGGTTTGTTCTATAGGAACAATACCCTACACTAAATAACTATTGCCGAGTTCATGAAGTCCGTTTAAATTAAAAAATGTAATATTCAAGGTTCACATTAGTTCTGAAGATGTTGTGAACTTGCTTAATAAAGCATAAATAAATTATTTCTCCTTAATACAACGCGAGCAGTATCTCGCGTAATACCAAGTATTATATAAATGAATAAAAAATATTAAACTTACCAAATCTTTCAAAAGAATCTTCATTATATCCATTTTGTTTATAATGTATTCAAAATATTCACTAAAAACTAAATAATGCACTTGAAAATTGTTCAATTCACTTGAAAATTGATCAATTCACTTGAAAATTGTTCAATTCACTTCTCAATACAAAATTAAATCATTTTCACACCATTCAATCGATTTCATTGTTTACGTTAGCACGACACAAATTATCCATTCGATCGATTTATTAGAATTTATTCAATCAGCCCGATCGATTACGCACTCCATAAATAATCACGTTCGCGAAATTTTTACATCGTTAAATTTATCGGACGCGGTTCGAATTTCACCTGCTTAAATCGTCACGACGAAAGCCGCGCTATTCTTCCGGCCGTAAACAGGTTCGAGATTATTTAATTATTGGAAAAAATATTTAGTTCACAGAAACCGTTACGCTGAAGAAAGTGGCGGCGGCGCGTCCGCGCGGTGAGATGGTCGGACTGAGAATAAAATCAGGAAGCCATCTCGGCTCTCGAGTTAACCGTTCGGTGAATGGTATTATAGTACATCACAGGTTGACGGTTAACACTCTAGTTGTAGCATTCGTTTATTATAATTTTGAATAAAAAAACATTAAAAAAGACATTTCTGTGGCTCTGTATCATTTTGGAACAAAGAAAAAGTGATGAATTTAAAAATTTATTGGAACACGGTTATAACACAAGATTCACACAAAATGAAGGTTTAGTGATTCCAAAGACAAGCAACAAATATGGGACAAGAACTTTAAAATATGTGGTTCCAGTTATGTTCAATTTGTTACCAAACAATCTGAGAAATGGCACTACCAAAAGTGACAAGGGCAAAATAATAGACTGGCTATTCGATCAGGAGTTTATATATTAAAAAAATAGAATATTTGTAAATATAGATATATATAAAATAGAATTTATAACTAAGTAATATTCTCATGGATGTTTATGTGTGTATATGTATGTTCATATGTATGTTTGTATGTATGTATGTGTATATATGTGTATATATGTATATGTGGATATGTATGTGTGCATGTTCGGGTACAAATATGTATGGATATGGATGAGGATGATATATAGATATAGACTTACATATAGATAAAGATATAGATATGGATGTGTTAATAAATAATGTTTTTAATAAAATGCTTTGTGCCTATTAAATATGTACACACTTCTGTTTAAAATTTTTGTACTCCGGTTCTGTATTTATTTATTTTTTATCTTAAAATTGCGTTTTCATTCACTTATTTTTTGCTTTTTTTTTACATCTTCTAAATATTTTTTTGAAAGCATAAATTACATGTACTTTTTTTCGTTCCCTATATATAAGTTAGTAGTAATTATTATTATAAAACCATGTAGGACTATCATATGATTAATTGTAAAGGATCTTTACCGACAAGCCATATTCATTGGCTTGGTGAGTCCTGTAAAAAAAATAATAATTTAAAAAATGTTTTAAAATAACTAAAATGTAATATTGTATGTAAATAATAAATAAACAAATTCCTAGCCGTAGCTCCATAATTGGTCAGAAATTAAAATAATAAAAGTCTTGCAAAAAAGTGTTTATATTTTTATTGTGTAACGAATAACCACAAAGTTCGCGCTTCAAATACTAATTTACAAAATTATTCGGTTTATACAAAAACCATACTTTATACTAATCATATTATAATTTTGCATGGGATTATTTGATAAAATTGTTGATCCGTGTTAAATTTCGCGGAGAAATAAAAGATGCGTTGCGCGGAAATTAAAATGCAGAAATAACAGTATGCGGCCAAACAAACTTTAACGGACAAAAATTCTACCTTTAGGAAGACAGGAAAGGGAATAAGGAACAGGAATCTGGATGATATCTCCAAGTCCTGGCTTCTGAGTAGTTTTTCACTTTTTGATGAACACGGCATTTTCACTATAGTTATTTGCGAAATATAAAGATGAATCTGGCGGCGCGAAGGTCAGATGATGTAAAAATGTTCAGATGCAAACAGATGATTATAGGACGAGCAGATGCGGGCAGATAAAATTATGAACATGCGCTAGTTGACAGAAATTATCAAGAAGAGAAAAAATGTGTGATTGTTGATTTTGGTTGCTATGGATATGGAAAATTGTTCCCATAGCAACCGAAGTTACCCATGGCCATGGAGACGAGGAGAATAACAAATATTGAAATTTGGGAGATCACAGGATGAGTAGAATAGGTGGACCTTCATCCACTGGCGGTCCATCCAGCCACAAATCACTCAATCCCATCAACCACTCGCGCAACCACAAACTAACTATAAATAAAAGTTACAGCTACCGTGCATTCACGGAGACTGAACCGCTGTGCACGTGCAAACCACGAGCCCACAGCGTGATATCGAATGGTTGGCCCATTTCACACCACGGAAAAAATCTACACGGCATGATGAAAAACAATACGGTGGATCGATATTTATTGTTTTACAATTATTTATTTATTTAATGCGTGGCAAACGCAATAACCAGTACACCAATGGAAGACAAATCTCTAGTCGATTTTCTTTAGCAGGATTTTTACCTGAGAGTACTCGCTAAATTTATTTATCATGCAAATCTCTTTAGGTTTTACTACATTATTTGAATAGGTTTGTGGTCGGGAGTCAATTACAACTAGTTAAAAATGGTCACCGAAATTTAAATATTTGAGTAAATTATTAGAACGCTTATATATATTTTTTTAATTAAAAAAATACTGAGTTAACCGAGGTGTTTTCATTTATATTTTTATTAAAGTAATCAACAATGAAGTTTAATAAAAAAACGAAAAACATTCATTTTATCAATTTTAAAGGTACTAACGAATCTAATAAATGCAAATAAAAACATTTCAACAAATGAATTGAAGGAATAAATATGCTCAAATATGGGCAGAATGGCGCATGTTGCACAGATCCCTAAAGTGGCCACTTAAACCAGTCAAAGACATATTTTACTCAAAATCCCTTATTGTTAATCCATACTCGGGCAAATACACTCAATTTTCATAGTTTCAAAACTGTTCAATGCATTTCATATGGACAGTATGATAGATATTAATTATTTAAATATATTTCAATTTAGATTTTTGTTGATATTATGGATAAAAAACGGATTGAAATACCTTTTTTTTTTAATGAATAGAATATACTTGTAATATCACCACTCATTTTTCAAACTTATTGATATCTATTGTATTCTTCCAGTAGCCTTTTAAAAAAAAAAAATATGTGTACCCATGAGCAGGACACGCTTTTGTAGGATTTTTTTTGTGTAAGTGTTTAAGGTTTTTTTTGTATTTGTAACTAATGTTTATCTATTTCAAATGCAAAAAAGAAATTAAAATTAATAAAAAATATTAAAAGCTAGTCAACGAAAGGTCATAAGCCCTATAATATGCCTAGACGTCAATATTACTGTCTCAAAAAAAGTTCTTAATCTCTCAAAATATTTATTTTTCAAATCAATATTTATTTTTCAATTGTTTGGGTTCTAAGGGGTTAAGTGAGTTTTGACATAATTGAGGTCTCAGAGTAAACTCAACACGAAGAAGACAAATTTATTTAAGAACACCTCAAGCATTTTTAATACGCGTTCGTACTTATATTTTTAATACAATTTTTTTTTTAAATGTCTTATTTTATTTTAAAAAGTGCTTATTTTTTACTGGTTTAACTATAAAACGGCATAAGTTTAACTATACAGGAAATCCGTAAAAAATCTAGAAGTACAAATGGATGAACATCTCTGCTGGCGAGCTCAATGAATTAAGCCGCAAAATATTTTTCAGTCTACACTCACTTAGAAGGTTGCAAAAAGTCTTACCCATTAATACTAAACGTACCCTTGTACAAGCATTACTACTACCCATTCGAGATTAAGCTGATGTTTCCACGACTGATTTAAGCTGTGAGCAACTCGATAAACTTGAACGACTTCAGAGTGCATGCATAAGGTACATTTTTGGTCTTAGAAAATATGACCACATTTCTGATTATCGTAGGCAACTGAAATGGCTCAAAATTAGACAGCGGAGAGACTATCACTCCCTCTAACTTCTGTTCAATGTACTTCATGGTCCTAACGCTCCTATATACCTGCTTAAAAAGTTTCAACGCTTATCAGCTCCTGGTTTACCTCTTTGTTCTAATTCTCAAGGCACTATCTTAATACCCATCCCCAATTCCTCTTTTTTCTCTAACTCATATAGTGTCCATCCGGCTCGACTGTGGAATCATCTCCCATCCACCATCAAAGATGTTACTACAGTATCTCTGTTTAAATCACGTCTGAAGAAACATCTCCTTTCTCTTCCTTAATCTCCCCTCCTTTCCTCTTTTCTCTTTTTTCCTTTTACCCATTAGTAATAGTATTAATTTAAGGTAATTTATAAACAAATACGTTTAATACTATTTTTATATATTTTTAGCATTTTAATATTTATTTTCTGTTGAATATGTTCTGTAACTAGAATAATAAAAATAAAACCATTATTTTATTGGTTGGTTGGAAGAAATTGCCATTTGGCAATAAACATAATATACTTAGTCTTGAGGATCGTCGTTTGTTATTAGATATGGGGATTTTACATGACATTCTTAATGGACATCTTGATAGTCCTGTTCTGGTTTCTGAGTTGGCCCTTAACGTACCTGGCTACCGCACCCGTCACACGAATCTATCTCTTTTCCATGTACCCACAGTTCGCACCAACTATGCACAGAACTCTCCTCTGATTCGCTTGACGCGTAATCATAATTTATTTTTCAATAACATAGACATATTTAACTGCAGTAAACTCACTTTTAAAACCAAAATTATAAAACTATTATTTGAAAAAAAATTATGTTTCGTTATAAAAAAAATATATATATATTTTTACATTATAATTTTAAATTGTTTCTATTCACTCATATCAAATACACACTTACCCTGTCCTTAAACCTACCCTCACACCCATATACAATCACACACATATTCACATACCTACCAAAACCACACTCCACTTTTTTACACACGCATCCTCATACAAAAAAAAACTCGCACACATGCACTTCTAAGAATTATATCTAACGGAACTGGATTTTTAAAATTTTATTTATGTGGAAAACTGATTTGGCTTTATTTTATGTTTTTTTTATAATTTTGTGTATATTTTTTTGTATTGCTGTTGTTTTTCTTAATAAACAAAATTAAAATTAAAACCCGTCAATGTACAAATAACATTATGTACAAAAAGTTAAATAAATAAAATAAAAATACAAATCTGTACCCAAAGTTTTTGGATTTTGGCTGAAAATTTTGTTTGGGTCAGTCACTACAAACTAGAGCAGAGGTCGGCAAACTGCGGCTCTTAAGCCACTTGACCGCGGCAGATGGAAGAGTTGAGGAAATGTGGATGTTCAAACATGGGCAGAATAGTGAATGTTACAAATGGTCACAAAAGCCCTGTAAATGCATAGACTTCCATATTCCCTTCTAAAAATGTTTTCTTTCTCTGTTGAAATAAATTTAAATATGAATAACTCCCTAGGGAGGAAATCCAGCCAGTCTGTAAGCATTTGGACATACTCAAACATTGTTGAAAATCTTAATTGTTTAACTGCTAATCGTTGGCTTTTTTGACTAATGCGTTTGCCGACCACTGAATTAGAGCAATTTAATTCTGCCCATTTGACCAAATTTCCTTTTTTATTTGAGATTTTTTTGATTCTGTCCAAAACAGGCTGGAGTTACGATGGTTTTGCATATTTGACCCTGATATTTGAGAAATGGTGTTTTTATTTTATTTTTATTTATTATTTACATACAATATTACAATTTAGTTATTTTAAGACATTTTTTAATTTTTTTTTAATTTTTTACAGGACTCACCAAGCCAATGAATATGACTTGTCGGTAAAGAACCTTTACAATTAATCATATGATAGTTCTACATGGTTTTATAATAATAATTACTACTAACTTAGATATAGGGAGCGAAAAAAAAGTACACGTAATTGATGCTTGCAAAAAAAATATTTAGAAGATGTAAAAAAAAAGCAAAAAATAAGTGAATGATCACGCAATTTTAAGATAAAAAATAAATAAATACAGAACCGGAGTACAAAATTTTTAAACAGAAGTGTGTACATATTTAATAGGCACAAAGCATTTTATTAAAAACATTATTTATTAACATATCCATATCTATATCTATATCTATATGTAAGTCTATATCATCCTCCTCTATATCCATACATATTTATACCAAGTTTAAAGTTGTAAAACATTATTATAATAATATTGTCACTTACCAGTTATATAAGTTTGGAAATATGATCACAGATTACTCACCTGTAATAAAAGAAACAATATGACAATTAAAACAATTAAAAAATTTTAAACATGTTTTCCATACTGTCGTAATAGTGTCGTACAGAATAGGGGAAAATTACGTTTTTTATCTCTGTGAAATACTGTGTATTAAGAAATTGTTTTACAACTTATTATTAGCATAAAAAATATTTTTTAATTTATTACATAATTTTTATTCCTCGCGAAAACGGTCCATTGCATTGGCCACGCCACTAATACGTCACGATTCGTAAAAATTTTGAACCTTATTTGTGACCGTTTAAATTTAAATAGAAGATTTATTTGTTTGTTTTATAGAAACATGCAGTCAACAATGATTAAATAAAATAAAAAATATATTTTTCCAGACAGACCAGCGAAGTTTCTCAATAAAAATCATAAGTATGAAATTATTATTATTTTTTTTATTTTTTTAAACCTTGTCAGCAGGTGGGATAGAGGAAATATGGAAGGAGGTAATGAAAAATACACCACAACACCCAGACCAATAGAGAAAAAAATCTTTCTTGGATTTTTTACTTGCAACTGGCGGGAATCGAACCCGCGAGGCCAGTTTTGGCCGTCTAACCAGCTACGCCACGACGCCTGTTAATTTAATGAATCGGGTGTGATCAGAGGTTCGAGGTTCGAACACCACTCTACCCCAACTTGATTCCCATTTTCTAATTGTGAGCTATTTACAACTCGTTGAAAATGCCCCCAAAATCTTAATATTTGGGTTAAAAATATTAACGCAAATATGTCCACTTAAAAAAATATATATGGTACTACAAAAGTGCGTGTTTGTGTGTATTTGTATGAAAGTAAGTGTAGAGGTGTGGCAGTAAGAGTTCAGGTGTGTGTAAGTGTGAGAATTATTAAAAAACAAATGGGAGAGTATCGCAGCCAGATAGAATTAGACGTAATTAATTAAGATGGTCACGAATCTTGGCGTCACAATTATCAAGGCCAAACCAGTAGCATTTTTGTAGGGACATGTTTTTTAATAATTTCTTTTTTAAAGTTACGTATGACAAAAAGTCTCCACAATATCTCGGTGGATTTCTATGGAGTATCTTCTTCTTCTTTTTCATATCCGCTCCTTAGTGGAGCATGTGGACATCACCATTGGCCTCCTGGAGACCCTATCGCCAGCCAACACTCTCGCTTCTTTCCATGTCAATCCAGCGCCTCTTAATTCCGCCGAATAAAGTCTAAAGATCGTCATCGACGGCCTTCCAGGACGGCGTGATCCCGCAGGTTTAAAGAAAAGGTAACTAGGGTTTAGGTTCTCCTGAGGCATGCGCAGCACGTGTCCAAGCCAGGTCCACCGCCGCATCCTCAAGACGCTCGTTATAGGAGGCTGCTGCGTCCGTTCTCGGACTTCAATGTTAGTTATAAAATCAAACCAACTTATACCTAATATTCTTCTCAAGCACTAACTCTCAAAACTCAAAAGTTTGGTGTTTTGAAAGGAGTTTGGAGTTTGCTATCTGAAAACTATTGAGAGCTAAGCCTTAAGACAAGTACCTCTTGGAAATTGAAGCCGTTTATAAACTGAGCTGCCGAGGTTCTAAAAAAGTGTACATTGGTCAAACAGGACGAACCGCAAAGAAAATAATCGACGAACATAAAGGAGCGTGTAAACTTGGGCACCCTGAGAAATCTTTAATAGCACGCGTTATAGACATAGAACAGCTTTTCGCCTTCGAACCAAAGATTTTTGATAAATCTAGAAATTAAAGTGCCCGAACAACATAAACAAAGACGACAGGCTGAAATTAGACTCAACATGATTCCCGCCACTACACACTACAAAAATGACATGAAATGTGCTTAATTCCGACTTTGACACGGTAAAAATTATTAATACATAATCGCATATTTTTTTCTACAAAACACACACAGTTTACTTTTTTTTTATTAAATTTTTATTCGTTCTAAAAAAATATTTTAATGTGCCAATATGTCTTCTTGCTCATACTGATCATCGTGGTTTCGGATGTGACAGGGTTTTAAAGAACACCCTGTATACATAATCGTATCTCTTAAATTCTATAACATATAAAAACTCTTATTACTATGGGAAAAAAAAGAAAATATGTACATTGAAAATATAAAAAATTATTTAAAATTGACCAAATAAAAAACAAAAACAAATCGATATAAAAAAACACGTTCTAAAAGCCAGATTCTCAGCAGACGTCCTTCTCTTGAGCCAGATAAGTTTTTTTTTATTTTGCCTTCTGCAATAAACATATATTTGCTTAAGTAGATTTCAGTTTATATACTAATTGTAATGTAATTAACCCAAAGAAAGAAATAAAAAACCTGAAACCTACAATTTAAAATGTTTTTGAAACTCAAAAGTTGTTATTTTCTTGACGTTTGATACCGAAGACCCATAAATTAATGTAATATTCTCGGTCGGCGTTGCGCAGTACCCAAATGCTCTCCGTCTTGGCGTGGCCAGCCAAGCCTGACTCCACGCTTCCATGCGTCCATAGTCTCGTCTGCATGACTGTACTCATTATCGGAGCCATATTCTTTCGTCTGACTTGTTTCAGCGGCCATTATATTCCACCTCCCCTGACCACGAAGCGAGAAGGTCTTAGGCCAATAAAGCAAGGATGAACTATGAAGAATTTATGAAGAAATTCAAAAACCTGAACCGCTCGCGTGAACCCTCCCAAATCTGCATAGAGTTTGTATTCCTTGATAATATTTTTGCTGACTTTTCTCTATGCGCAGCTGACAACACCAAAACAAGGGCAAGCGTACGTCACGTTGCACATATTTATTTATTTATTATACTTTTACACTGTTCGTATTCTTTTTTTTATACAGAATAATGTTCCCTCACTGGGGTGTCCCGTGCCGAGGGAAACATTTTACAAAATGTGAAACATGCCTAAAATTAGCTATTTAACAAAGTTAACATAATAATAACAATAAAAAAACGTAATTAATCTAATTAACCTAATTATCATTAACATAATAAACAATAAAAAACTAAAATAATCATAAAAACATAACCAATTTATACACACATTTAGAACAAATTTCATAAACAGTACACACATTTTACCTATTTGGCTTGATCCACTCATCGATCCGTGCGCAAACCACCTCCACTATCCATTTCTTAATTGCAATTTTATATTGTGAGAACTAATTGTCCCAATGGATAATGGAAGTAGATTGTACACTTTAACTGAGTAGTAGGCCAATCCTCTTTGACCGAAGGTTATATTTATTTTTTTATTTTTTTGCAGCATCGGGGTGGAGTATCTAGTAACACTTGTATTTGTAACGGAAGGTAGAGAATAATGTTTACGGGCGAATAGTAAAAATATTTACGCACTAAAATGACATAGCTTCAGTATGACGTCATAGTTAAAGATAAAATTCTCCCGACCGACAGCAAAGTTATACTACCGATCCCCTCACCATCAAGTTTTGATGTAAGTACATTGATTTATACAGACGGGTCTAGGACCCCTCGATACGTTTATCTACGCATTAAAAGTGACTAAAATTTTGTTCCACCGAGCTATTTTTCCTTTAATTGTGATTTAAAAAAAAATTTATTCGTTCTGAGATTGGCACTTTTTTTCTTAAAAGCCTACTAAAAATGTGAGAGAGAAATAAGTAAATTTTGAATTCGAATTAAATTCCGACATAACTGTTAGTGGTAAACCGAACGCCTAGATGCAAAAAATAATGTCACTAGGTTCTGTTCTATTGACGTATAAGAGTATCTAGGCGTTAGAAAGTTACCACTGTAAAAAATAAATTTAGTTCTTATATTTTTCCCATCTGTTTTACTATCTTTCTGAGAGAACGTATCGAGAGTCGGCCTTGTAATCGCTCAGTGCTACCTCAGTAGATAAATGCAGACGATCGTTAAGCAGATCGTTTTGGCAATGGTTATAAGTCATACAAAAGCATATTCAAGCGAGCTTTTTTTGCCTGAATTGGGATTTATTGGAGTTTATAATCTTTCTATCACTTTCTATCACAGAAGCCTATTTAAAATATAAATGAGAACTATTGTAAATGTTTATGAAGTAAGGAACGCGGACTAATTTTTGCGGTCATTCATTGGTTTGTTCGACCATATGATGTCGAGGTGCCAAGTATTAGTAACATACCGAGGTAGATACAGATAGTACAGAAGTAAAGTATATCGTCTCAATACATACAGATGAAGATAGCGTTAATAATTGAGGCCCAGGGCTCTATAATAGCTGCGGGTGGATAGTTACCTTCCTTGTACCAAAATTTTCTAGATACGCTGCGACTGAATTTAAATTCAAATTATTTATTCACAAAGTAACATAACAAATAACAAAGGATTTAAGACGTTAAATTGGAACTTTATATCAAACCAAGAACCCTCGAGCAATGGTTCGACATTATTAAGGTATAATACTCTCTAATAGCAAGAGTATTTGCCTCTTAAACATAGTTTCACTAATGTGAAAGATGTCGATCTCCAAAGTGATCATGTTCAGCTGCTTGACTGCTCTTCCAATCGGCATGACCAGAGGCAGGTTGGTTCTGGAAACCGGGAGGTAAAACAGTCTGTGCTGACGCTGTCGGAGATAGCCATCAGGAACATAAAAATTGATACTCTCTAAAATGGCCGAGTTATCGATGAAACCCCTTAACAGTCTGAAAAAATGGGTCAGTGTAGACCCATCCCTTCTAAGTTGCAAACTATCGGTCCCAAGCATACCCGAGAGGAACCCAGTGGGATAGAGCCACGGATAACTACCAGACTCCCTCATGTAGAGATACCTCAGAATTTGTGTCTAAACCCTCTCCAACATGAGGGAGTATCTCGCTTCGTGCGGACTCCATATCACCGATGCACTCTCCGGCCTCGAGCGAACCACCGAGTTGTACAAAATTCTGAGTGAACGGGGATTCTCAAAAACCCTTCCAGTTCGGAGAATAAAACCCAACATCTTTAGTGCGAGGTCAAATTTTCTCTCGATGTGAGCATGAAAAGTCAATCTGCTTTCATAGATTACCCCAAGATCCTTAATTGTTGAAACACGGATGAGTTGGATGAGTTGGATGAGTCGGAAGAGCCAGTCCAGAGCCCTATGCATCGCCGGGTGCGGATAGGAAAATTATGATGATGACGAATTGTTCGCAGAAGAACATTGTAATTATTTTAATGATTTAAACGCAATCCGGTTAAAACTATTTAAAAGAAAACATATTCTTGATGACTGGTAATTATTATGGCGCTATTTTCTTAGGAAACCAACGGAGCATAGCATGACTCAGATTTCAAAATAATATTATGATTGATATAAAACTGTTTGTCTGCAAGATTATTGTTAATTATTCTAGTAGCTCTGGGGAATTGAAGTAAACCAAACATCTGAAAGACAGAGTTCTTGTTATAAATTTTTAACGTATGTGACGCTAAAAAACAAATGTGGCCTTAGTATTCTTAGTAAGCCATCGCCATTTTCGAGATTTTTGAGTCATATGATTGCTAATATAGTTTGACATAATAATATTTCGTTTAACACTTTGTATCCCGGAGTATATAACCATGCGTTGTGTCCCGTCTAAAAAAGTGGATTTTATTGACATCTAGTGACTTTACATTTTCGCTGCTAGGAAACTACGTGAAAACACGGGACCGGGACACAACTCATGGTTATTATAATCACTTGTTTACACGGCTCCGGGATACAAAACACAAAAAAAGGAGTGAGGTCCTGTACATGTGCGAACATTGCAATGCGCAATGTGGCTCTTCATAAGAGCCAATGTTGGCAAAACCATCATAAAAAAATTAGTTATTTAATTATTTCAAATAAATCTGAGAAGTTTCAATTGATTTTACCTAGCATTTTCATAGTTATGGCACTTTTAATAAACCCTTCACAAAGCATGAAATTTTACAAAAATGGACCGGGTACAGGGTAAATTCTATGTGTATTCGGCCGGAGCTCAAAGTGTTAAACACAACGATCACCTTTATTTCTGCAAATAAAATAGTTTAAAAGCAACGGAAACTTGTATTGTAATATGGATCGACGCAGACAAAAAGTCAATTTACTCTGTTACAGTCACAATGGCGATAGCCACGTTTTTTTTTAACGTACGATATTCGATTGATATATTTTTTAACCCAGATTTGAACGATGCAACGTTAACAAAAAAAGGATTACAATTATTTGTTTATAAATTTGTATAAACTATACTTTACATTTATACATATTTTCTCAAACTGAACGGTTTGGGTAGGTACGAAGAAATTGCCTTAAGGCTATATGCCCGCCCTTATATATATATTTATTGTATATGTATATAAAGTGTCAAATAATAAATAATAATAATAAATATACATATATGTAAACTTAAATATAGTTTAGTAAATTTGTATTAACTATAGTATATTTGTATAAATTAAAGTGGTTAATACAAATTTATAAACAAATAAGTGTAAAATGTCATACCACAAAGTGAAAAATGTTTTTGATAACAATAAAAAAAGGTTTGTTGATCTGCTGTTGAACTGGGTATTTTAAATTGTATAAGAGATAACCCTGGTATTTTCATGAATTTTTTAATTTTTTATTTTAACTTATAATTTTATTGTATAACCTCTATAGAGGGTGTTCATTAAACTCTGTCACATCCGAAACCACGATGATCAGTATGAGCAAGAAGACATATTGGCAAATAATTTATTTTTTTAAAACGTAAAAAATTTTTAAAAATAAAATATAAAAAAAAGCAAATGCATGTTTACTTCTGCAGGGGAGAAACGAGGAAGGGGAGGGGGGAGTCTGGTACACCACCGACCACGCGGCCACGCCCCCTTCGCTTCTCCCCTGCAGAAGTAAGCAAGCATTTGTTTTTTTTTTAAATATTTTATTTAAAAAAAAATATTTATTCTAAATAATTTTTTTTTATGCTAATATGTTTTCTTGCCCATACTGATCGATGTGGTTTCGAATGTGACAGGGTTTGCAGAACACCCTGTATGTAAAAGCCGTTTCGGTGTTTTAAAACAAATTTTATAAAATGCTTACATAATGTAAAAAAAAGATCATTTTAAATTCTAAATAAGGTTAAATATGACATTTTACAAGTCATTCTACAGGGAGAAAGGCGCATCTCTTGGCTAAAGAACTTGCGTGACTGGTTCCATTGCAGCACTCAGTCCATGTTCAGGGCAGCTACCAAAAAGCGAGAATTGCTACGAAGATGTCTAACGATAAAAATAAGAAAAATAATCAAATTTGCATTATGCGGACAAAGAGAGAATTTTCATATTTTCAATCGGCAAATCGAAGCTTTCTTTTATTTTATTTATCAATCTTAGCACCGTTACATGCATATATGTACTCGTATATATTTATTTATTTATTTATTTATTTATTTATTTATTTATTTATTTATTTATTTATTTATTTATTTATTTATTTATTTATTTATTTATTTATTTATTTATTTATTTATTTATTTATTTATTTATTTATTTATTTATTTATTTATTTATTTATTTATTTATTTATTAACGGACATTGTCCATGTATACAATTTATAAGGTTTAAATATTACAATAAAAGAGTAGTTTAAAACATTTAAAGAAAAAAGAAAGAAGCATTGACAAACATAAGGGACATCGAGACAAGATCTGGACTATTTATTTAGTGCTCGTTTAAATCGTTTTAAACTTAAACCAAAAAAGTCCAGATCCTGTCTTGAGTTAACAAAACGACAAAGGCGGGTCATTGGAGAATTTAGGCCATAGTTTGTTCTATGCTGATCGATGAACAGTACTTCATTGTTTCTCAATCTACGAGTCGGAATATTGAATTTTACTTGTCCCAGTAATGATGGAACATCGATTATACCATTTAGTATGCCGAACATATATATGGAGTCAATATTAGTTCTACGTTTTTGTAGACTAGAAATATTTAACATTGACTCTATTTCAGCATAAGAATAATTATATCTCTCTAGTCCAAGCATCCACGCTATTTTTCGAAGCAAGCGATGTTGGACTGATTCAATGTGATTTATGCGATTGACATAGAATGGAGACCAGACCACTGAGGCATATTCAAGAAGAGGGCGAACAGTTGAGCAATAAAGATTTTTGATTGTACGGACATTAGTAAAATCAGAGGATATTCTGTTAATGAAGCCAAGTAATTTCAGTGATTTATTTACTGTATTATCTATATGCTCGTTGTATGTCAGTTTATAGTCCAAAACAACTCCTAAATCTCTGATGGACTTGACTACATACGATACGATACGATATAAATGTATACCGTACTGCAGTCGCTTACCTCCGTTAATTATGGTGTGTTGTATGTTTCTTGCAGGAACAGGAAGTCAGGAATCCTTTCCACACAATAAAGAACAAATAAAGGAAGTGATCGCATTTCCGGTAAATGAAAACATCTAACAATGTTTAAACTTCAAATTAAATGTAGCAAAGATAATCCTATTGTTCATTGTTAATTCATTGTTTAGAAAACAAACTGTATTTTGCCAACTGGATATATATTTATATTGTATTATTGCGTGTCTTCGTTTTAGTCCGTTCAGTCGTTTAGTTTTAGTCCCGACACTTATGTATGGAAGTGAAACATGGAACTGGCAGAGGAAGGATGAAAGCCGAGTGATCGCGGTTGAAATGCGATCTCTTAAACGATTGAGTGGGAAATCAATATATGACAGGGTTACGAATGATGAAATCAGGCGAGAATGTAAATCTGAGTCAAGTATAATTGATAAGATTAAGAACTCTGAGATGGTTTGGTCACGTAGAACGGATGGACGACGAAAGAATGGTAAAACGAGTATATATGGCAAAAATGAACGGTAACGTGAGACGAGGACGACCAAGGAAGACGGAGCATGATCAGATAAACCAAAATCTTAAGTCTGGTCATGTCAAAAGCAGGCGGAACCGAATGACACGTATGACAAGATGTATGAATGTGGAGTAAGCTCGGAATGTTTGTCCATTCTCTCTGCCTACCCCTACGGGGAAATGGCGTGATGGTAGTTGTAGTAGTAGTAGTAGCGTGTCCTCAATGTAACAGTTTTTTTTTCAAATATAAAAACAATATTCGCATTTAGATTGTATAGTTATGATTCTTTTTGCTTGTTGAGTTCATTCTCTTATGTATACTTTTTCCAATTAACGGTGTCTTTTATACCCACGGGGCCTTACTTATAAATCGGGTATCAAGTTGAGCTTGAGAATAGTGGTAGAATAATGATGGTATAGCAAAAAGTATTACTTATAAACCTGAAGATCTATGCGACATCCCATCGGTAATAAAGAACTCACACGAGAGGTAGAATCATACATGGTCAATATAGTGCAGGCAATTGGTAAAATAAACCAAAGTAGGGAACAAAATGCCGAACACTCCTCTAGTGGAACGGCAGGCCTGTTGACTGCTGCCAACAGGCCGGTTTCTCCTGAAGAGTTTTGAGTGGTTTCCTCTCCACATGAGCAAATGCTGAGAAGTTCCTGATTGGCCCACATTAGTATATCCCTCCTGATCCCAACAGTTTAGATAAATTAAAAGAAAATTTAATTGCAGAAAAATCCACTTTTGAAATATAAACCTTGTTTATTTAGGCGGCCTCCGTGGTGTACTCACACACGGAAGGTTCCGGGTTCGATTCCCGGAGAGAACACAAAAATTAAATGTGATTTTTCTCAAGCCTGAGTGTTATGTGATATAATTCACCACTGTAATTGGGCCTCCTGGCCTGTTGTGGTGCAAAAAAAAATATATAAGCAAGGTAAATAATAATGCAACTACCATATAAAAAAAATAATTACTTATAAAAGTCGCACAGAGTTAAACTCGGTTTAAATCTGGGATAACGACCATAGAAACTTATACCTGCATATTATGTGGTAAACGTTGGAATAAGCACGCGATCTGTCAAAAGTCATATTTTTCGGTAATCAATATGGATAGTTTATCTGTTTTTTTTTTCAATTTCAAGCAATTTCGAAGTCGTGCGACCTTCTAGTGCCCAAAAAGTATTTAAAAAAAGAGCCGACCCTTTTGAGGATTATTCGGAGATAGAATTTAAAATGAAATATCGTTTTCTAAAGAAAATATGAGGCATGTTATTTCTTTGGTAAGATTGATATATTTTTCTAACGGGTTTCTCCGTGTTCTCCAGTACGCCCAAAGTAGTCTCGATTTGATTTTGACGTTTGACTCGAGAAGAATGTGTAAGTGCGAACAAATATGAAAGAAAACTCGGGACGATCCTGGCGCTTCCGCACAAGGAGGCCCGACCCTGGGTGAACAGGGATAGAGGGACAGGAAGAAGAAGAAAGAGACATATTTACTTTCCCGCAAAATTCGCTTTATGGCGATTCAGCTATTTAGCCGTTTTTTCGCCGTTATCATAAAGGCTGGGTGACCCAGTCAATTCTCCGTAGGGGTTCCATTGAATTATACAAAATATGAGTTATGGTCTAGGAAGCATAATTGTTGCTTGACCCATTTCACACGATTTTTTACGACATGAACCAATTCCTCTCTCTCAACTTTTTTGTTGAAATTTTTTATAGCAATATTTCGTCGTCGTTCAGGCAAAAGGCACTAACCCTAAAAATGACAGTTTCAAGTTGAATATGCCATTTAAAGAGTAAAATTATATTCTTTAAGAGAAAAATATTACCAGGGTAATGTAAAAAAAAAGTTGCGTAAATCTTAAATATTTGACTAAATGTTATTATATTATAGTATGTAAATTAATAATAGTCTATTTTATTACATCTTATATGTTTTGATTTTCTCTTTTCTTTTCTTAAAAAAAATGTAGTTTCTGATTGTTACTTCGATTGAATTTCTTTAATTCAATCTTTATTTTTATCTTTCACTAAACTTAATCTTTATTATTACTTAAATTGATTTTGCACACTTATTTTATATAATTTATGAAAGATAGTGGAGTTCTATAATTGAGGACATATATAAAGAACGTTAGTAATGCTTACTTACAAAATGTATGTATTTTATTTATCTTTGTTGAACTTCCAAATAAATAAAAAAAATATTTAATATTTGTATATAACTACATACCGACTTTTCTATTATATATTAAAGAACATATGAGGTGTTTTGACAATAATAATTTCTCTGAATTCGCAAATCACCTAATCAATTTAAATCATGACTTTAATAAAAATACCGGAATTAAAATTTTACATACAAATAATAAACGGTCAAAAGTAAATAATATGGAAATATTTCATATTAGGAAAGCTTTAAAAAATAATGTTCCTTTGATCAATAATCAAACAAACTTTCAATATAGTCCTTTATACGATGTTTCACTGTAATAGTCACCCTATTAAACTTACCCCCTCACTCCATCCCCTCTAATAACGGCGGCCTCCGTGGTGTAGTGGTCAAGACGCTTGACTCACGCACGGAAGGTTCCGGGTTCGATTCCCGGTGAGAACACAAAAATTTAAATGTGATTTTTCTCAATCCTGGTTGTTCTGTAATGTAATTCACCACTGTAATTGGGCCTCCTGGCCTGTTGTGGTGCAAAAAATGAAATCAAATAAAAAAAAATGAAATGAAATTTTCCTTTAAATTTATTTCTCAAACAACAGAATACTTTCATAATTTAATCAGTGCATGTTTGTCCTAATCAGTGCATGTGCTTATTAAAATGCATGTCGTGCTGGTTTTATATTGTTGTGCAAAAACTATGGTGAAGGTGTGTAGTGGGTTTTGCATGTTGGTTTAATTGGTGTCTTGACAAAGAGACGGGTACGTCTCGAAGCCGGTAGACGTAGAAAAGTCGGTAAGTGGTTATATACAAATATTTAATAACATTTAGTCAAATGTTTGACCATTTGTGGTTAACGATTTAAATATTAATAATACTTACGTCTGATTTTATATTAATATATTATACCGTTTAAAACCTCAAAGTAATAATCCACTAGAGAACCCCTTTACCGGTATTTCTTTTTTGTTTTTTTATTTAATAACAAACGCTGTTGCAAAATTTGCTGTCGAGTAGGGGTGGTATTTTGAATCTTCTCTACCCCTTCGAGAGTGATTGATTTAAAGATTTTTATTTTTTTTATACAACACTTAGCTTTATATAATAACCACACTGATGATTAAATGTCAAATGGCGTATAAAGCTGCTTCAAAAACGTAAGTAAAATTAATACGGTTGGTCAATTCAAACATATTAAGTATTTTGGGTAATGCTAAAAGTCGCAATAACGTTCTAAATGAAAATCATCATAATAAAATAAAATAATATAATTAATTTTCTAATTTTGAATTAGTGGTTAAAAACAAAGTTTTTTATTTATTTTATTTTAATGAATAACCACAAAGTTAGTGCTTCAAATAGAAAATCATCATGTTTCATTTCACGTGTTCATATTTTTTGACGTTAAATCATCAGTGAGGCCAATATGAAGCAAAAAATGGTCCCATGGAAAAAATAAATATCCTTAATTAACCACGAAAGAGAAGATTCATAATTGCACTCCAGTAGCGCAATCACAAACAACTATCGATGTGCTTAAAACATGCTTAGCATTTGAGCGATCAAAATAAACAATAATGAACATGCTTAAGTTATCGCAGTCATAAGTCAACGCGTGTGTAATCTCTAAGTCAACGCTCGTGTCAGTTTGTTTTTTGTTTTCCTCGTAAATAAATACAGTTCGCTGGCGAAAAATCAGCGTTTACTATAAAAAATAAAACAATATGTTGCATTTGCAAAATAGTAAGGAGAATCTAATACAAAAAAGTGAAAATTAAATTACTATTACTATGGCGACTGCTTTTCTTGACGTTTGGCTTGCCAACCGCCGGCTAAATGCAATGAATAGCATTATACAAAATAAATAAAAATAGCAGTTTTGGAATATTTTCCATATTTACACCGGTGAAATTCAAATATGTGATTGCGCAACAGGATTGTACGTCGCGAAACGTAAATATTTTTACATTTATTATTTGATTTTTAGAACGTGGTTTTATGTTAAGATTTTTTGTGTTTTTCTTTTATATTTGGACAATTTTTTATTTTCGCTGTACATGTTTTTCTTTTTTTCCATAGTAATAAGAGTTTTTTTATGTTTATAGAATTAAAGAGATAAGATTATGTATATCCATGTATTAACTTAACTATAAGCACCTGCTGACGAACTGCATTTTATGCAGTTCGTTAGGACTTGATAATTTAAATGTTCATTTTTGTATACTTTTGATAAATATTTTTTTAAAAAAGGTGTTAACAGATGTTTCATTGTGATCGCGAATACGATTATCAACCAAGGTGATATTTTTTTATCACGTCGATAGTTATTTGTGATTGAGCTCCTGGTGATCCTGCTTACAAGGTACAAAATTATATTTATTTATTTTGTTCATTAACGCCCAAAAGGCATTTACAAAAAATAAAAATGAAATACATGCTAACATACTAAATAATAAACAAAATATACAGAAAAAAATTGTGAAATTAGTTAAAAAGGATATGATAAAAAGTTTTACAAAGTAAAAAAAAAAAAACAATAATAACAAACTTATGCAAGAAAAAACAGTAAGCATATTAACAAAAAATGCAAAGATATAAGCTTATGAAATAAATTATGTAAAGCAAACAATAAATAAAGTGTTACGGTAAGCAAGAAAGACATTTTTAAGTTAAATTAATAAACAAGCAAGCATATATTATCACGAAAAAATAAGAAATAAAAATATGTATCTATGAAATGCGTATTTGCCAAAACTACAATGCAATTTGATATAATAGTAAAAAATAAAAAACAAGTATAAGGTAATAAAAATAAACAAGAAAGTTTTTTTTTTTAAATTTATGAAATTGAATTGTCAATAATAGTTTGACGAGCAGCTACAAATAAACTTGATATTGTGGACTTATAAGATGGTAAAGAATTGGACAGAATGTCTGCAGCCGTTCCATAGGTGTTACCTTACCTATGCAGTCTCGGTATCAATGAATTGTTTTGTTGGTTGGAAGAAGTACTGGAGCAATGAAACAATAAAGTACTCCTAGTGTTGACAGCAGGTACTCTAAAATTAATCAATTCAAGTATTTTTGGTGCGTCAAAAAGAGAGTTTACAATTTTATACAGTACAATGAGATCACTAATAGTTCTTCTTTCAGAAAGTGTTGTTAGGTTAAGCAGTGTTAATAAATAGTCACAATACAATATAATAAAAACTGAAATAAACATTACTTAATTGTATTTAATGTACTATAATTAAATACATATAGAAGTAATTTGTAATTTTTTCAACAACTTTCTACAATTACATGTAAATATATTACGTCATGCAATAAACATTTTCGAAGACATTATTTGATCTCCTACTAATATCTAGGAAGTAATTATTGGAATGCAAACAAGTTGAATTAATAAAATGAACAGGATGATTGAAAGAACTAGATTTCATTTATCGATATTACGCAATCATCTGTTGCGATTACAATCTTATTTGAGTTTGTAATTGACGGTAAATTAAAAACCAAATTAGCGAATCCATCGCTAAATTCGATAGTCTTGCACATAGAATCAACTCCGTCTATCTCCTTTTACATGATCATTTTAATGTATGTTTTAAAATTTACCCGTTGAAAGATTTCATTTACTTATTGTTTATAGTAAAATATTACAACAGAGATGAAAAACATTTAAGAGAAGGTAATATAGAAGTCTAGGCATCTACAAAGCTTATGACCTGTCAATGGCTGGTTTAAGTGGCCACTTTACACACTGTGTAACATTCACCATTCTGCCCATATTTGTACATCTATATTTCTTCAATTCTTTCGTCTGTTGATGTTTGTGAAGTGAAAGAGCTGAAACCTTCATTTATGCGGGTGAGATTCATCTAATTGAATTATTTCACCTACGTACTAGGCAACGCCTGAAAATGTTATTTTTTCAATTTCTATACTTCTTCAGTTGAATCCAGCCTTTGTCTACAAAAATTTGGACAAACTCAAAATATTGTTGATAAATTCACCTGCTCCATAAAGAATAAAGTAAATAAAAGTAAATAAATATTTGCATAAAAAATTAAAGTAATCTGGAACCTGTAATTGAAGATGTTTAAAAGAAAAAAATGAATACATATTCTGCTTTTCAAACAGAAAACTTAATTCTGAAGATAAATGTTAATTTTTCATTGTAATAGGGGCCCAGATTCTCGACGTCCTAGACGTCAAATACCGACTGTTCGTCGGCAGTTTATGTCAGAACTTCAGGATAAGAACCTGACTTAGGAAGACGCAAAGGAGTTGGAAGCCGATAGAGATGCATGGAGGCTCTTTGTGGATACCATGTGCACCAACTAAGGGGCGGACATGGAATGATAATTTATTTATTTATTCAACTTTTTGTACAAAATCGGCGGGCTTATTGTCAAATGGCAATTTCTTCCAACCAACCAATAAAATAAAAGTTTCATTTTTATAATTCAAGTTACAGAACATATTCAATAGAAAAAAAGATTAAAAAGCTAAAGATATATAAAAATATAAATAAATGTAGTAAATTAAAACTATTACTCAATGGGAAAAAGGAAAAAAGAGGAAAGAGGAAAGGAGGAGAGATAAAGGAAGAGAAAGGAGATGTTTCTTCAGACGTGATTTAAACAGAGATAATGTAGTAACATCTTTGATGGTGGATGGGAGATGATTCCACCGTCGAGCCGCATGGACACTATATGAGTAAGAGAAGAAAGAGGAATTGTGGATGGGTATTAAGAGAGTGCCTTGAGAATAAGAACGAAGAGGTAAACCATGAACTGATAAGCGTTGAAATTTTTCACGCAGGCATATAGGAGCGTTAGGACTATGAAGTACATTGAACAGAAGTGAGAGGAATTTTGAGCCATTTCAGTTGCCTACGATAATCAGAAATGTGGTCATATTTCCTAACACCAAAAATGTACCTTATGCATGTATTCTGAAGTCGTTCAAGTTTATCGAGTTGCTCACAGCTTAAATCAGTCATGGAAACATCAGCGTAATCTAGAATGGGTAGTAGTAATGCTTGTACAAGGGTACATTTAGTATTAATGGGTAAGAATTTTTGCAACCTTCTAAGTGAGTGTAGACTGAAAAATATTTTGCGGCTTAATTTATTAGTATAAGATCGCCAGCAGAGATTTAATGATAATGATGATGATATCTACTTACTTTATCCACCCCATGTTCTTTTATCGTATTTTGTGGATTTTATCATTGTGTGAAATAGGCCAAAGGTTAAAATAATTTTGGAGATTGCTGATATTGTTTCTAGTACTGCTCGCTCCATTTCTTATGCGAAAGTATTTCATAAAACGAAATTTATTCATAGGAAACGAGTGTCCATTTTATGAGTACCTGATTTACTGACGCAATACGGCCAGCTTTGAATTTGATTTAATTCAATTTTATGTTATTTACGCTTCATTTACTTCACGGGTGCCATCTTCCGTGCTGTAAGCGAATTCCGCCGGTTAAATTATTTATTTAAAACATTTCCGTAAAAATGGCAGCCACGTACTAAGAAAGAGTGAGAGTGAGAGTTGAAGTACTCTCTTATGGTGGAGAGGGTTCAGAAGAAATTTCTTCAGTTTCTCTACATGAGGGAGTGCGGATATTATCCATGGCTTTATCCCACTGAGTTCCTCCAGGATATTTATTTATTTATTTATATACGGCATTTCTGCCATTAACATATATGTGGTATAAAGAGTGCTTAGAAATAAAAATATTAAAAATAAAAAAAATCGAGTATGAAATATTAATATACTCGTACTGTACACATTATTAATTACTTGAAATACATACATATTTTAAAGAAATTATACAATAACAAAATACATTAATCAATCAAATTATAACTATTCCAACCCAATCTTCTGAAGATGATTTGCTCTTTTTGATAAAAATATGTTGGTCACTTTATTTTTTAAGTTAGGCAGAGATAAACTAAATATATCAAAATGTGATGCATATTCATTCCCGGTATTCTGTAATCTAACAATAGGTGAGTTATATTGAGCTACCGTTCGAGAATTTTGACAATAAAATATTGTAGATGTTCTGCTTAATCTAGGTGGTACATATGCTTGGTTACAGCAGTTTGAAGACTAGAAGGAATGTGTATTTAACAACGCACTTCTTTCGATTGTTGCGCGGTATTATTGACAACCCTGAAATTATGCGGAGCATTAGCTTTTATGTTCCTGATAATTACCTTAGACAGCGTCAACATAGACTGTTTCACATTCCAATATTCAGGACCAACCTGCCAAAGGTTATGCCTGTTGGAAGGGCTATCACTATGTTGAACAATATCACTTTGGACATTGACATTTTTCACGTCTCTGAGGGAGTTTTTCGTTACAAGATTCTCTTACTTTTTTAACATATTATAAATATAAATAAAGTGCATCGGGCTTAACTCTTGTGTGGCTGTGATGTCTCACTAGTCGACATAGGACACAAGACGTGATATATCTCTCTTATTTAAACAATTATGAACTCGTATTTTTCATAATCTTCAAATAAACATTTTTACATAGGATTCAAAATTTGAAATTTGGATAAATATGCTGGATGTTAAAAAAAAAATTATTTATCCTAGCCACGCGAAGAATGAATTTCCGCTAATTCAACAAAACATCTGTATAAGAGTGGGCACGAAGATAGAAATCATAACAAGGAAGACAGAGACGCTGTTCTGTGGAAGATGGTGTGAAAAACAGATTCAGTCTTCAGTCGGTTGATGACAGTGATGGGGGACGCACGCGCGTAATATGAGCGGCGTATTTATGATTTTAAATTTATTTTGCTACATCAGGGCTAAATTATATGTTTATTTGCATAAATTATGGAAAAGGAATCATTAAACAGTATGTCTCCATGTTTTTTTTTAACTTTAGAATATTCCGTCTTTTACTAGTGGAAACATGATGTTACATCACCGCGCGCAAATGGATTATTTACCACAGTCTTTTAAGAGTTGAGAAAGACATCACTGACTTTGTAGAGCGTTGTCTCTGTTGCACGAGTCCGGTATCTGTATGAATGTATGAATGACAAAAACAACGCTTAACAAAGTCGATTAGGCCGGCAATCTCTTTCTTAAGCCCGATCTCCTTTATTTAATGCCGGCTACTGTGCATTGTTGGAGTGGTGTGTTGGGGAGCTTCCTATGGCGCTAATTTAAATCTTTTCTTTTAGTTGTGGATTTCTATTTTTCGCGAGCGACTACACTTTGCTTCATATATGGCCACACTGATAATCAAACGCCGAATAAATACGAACACGTGGAAACAAACGTGATGATGTTTGTTTAAGATATTGTTGTTACCTTAAGCATTACCAAAACACGTATTAGTTCCAATATGTTTCTTTTTTGGGTGATCCCGTGTGTGTTGGATTTGTTCCAACGTTTCGGCTACCATTGCAGGAGCCATCTTCAGGGTAAACTGGGTAGACATTAAAGGAGCCGGCTTTGTAGTCAATCGGTAGATAAATACAAACGATCGTTAGGCGTACCGTCTAGGTGATTTCCAAAAGTCATACAAAATTTATGTTCAAGCGAGCATTTTTTGCTTGAATAGGGATTTATTGAAGTTTATAATCGCTATGAAGTGAGCACTTTTTATTACAGAAGCCTATTTAAACTATAAATCAGAACTATTTTAAATTTTAATGACGTAAGGAACGCAGACTAATTGAATTGGGATTTATTGGAGTTTATAGTCGCTTTTTAATCGATTGTTTGCGGTCATTCCATTGGCTTGTTTTGATCATATGATGTCGATATGACAAGTAGGTAGGACATACCGAGGTAAGACACAGATGGTACAGAAGTTAAGTATACCGTCTCGATATTGACAGATGAAGATAACGTTCATAATCGAGGCACTGGACTTTTTTGGTTCAAGCTTACAACGATTTAAACTAACATTAAATAAATACTCCAGATCTTGTCTTGCTGTCCCTTATGTTTTTCAATGCTTTTTTTATTATTTTTTAATGTTCTTATATTGTTATATTTACCCCTACAAATTGTGTTAATGGACAATGTCCGTAAAAAAAATAATGTTACCTCTTGACAAGTTCTTATAAATGTACGCGTTGTTATCTGGCCCAATAAATCATTTTTAAAATATCATGTCGTCGTACCTGATTTCCTCATAAATCGTTCCAGATAAAGCAGGTTTACTGGAGTTGATTAATAAGGCGGGATTTGATTCTTGATTAGTAAGGTAAAGAATGTTGACGTAGTTTCTCGCTATACTTTCATTGGCATGCGGTATAAAAAATGAGTTCAAAATTAGTACAAAAGTGTCTAGTAAAACTGCATACATAAGAGGGTATTTTTTTTATTTTATTATATTTTATTTATTCACACTCTTTATCAAAATACAATTCCATGTTCACTTTGCCCAGCTAACAGGGGTACATACCCCGTTCCAAGCTAGGCAATTACATTTTAATATATTATAATAGTTAACAAATTAATATAGAGCACAGACAAACAAAATATAAACTTATTCGGATACACATTTTGATTCATATACATACAGATATACACATATATACACACATATATATAAATATACACATATATACACGTGTACATACACACACACGTACATACATCCATGCGCATACACATACATAGATTCATAAAAACATAGACAATTTATTTATGCGAAACTTCATGGTTGTCATCTATAAATATATTTTTTTTAAATTATTCCTTATTTTTTATATTTTATTTTTGACATCCAGTAAGGTGGTTCTCCAATCCGTGGCATGCATCAACTTTTCTGACTCCCTACGACCAATGTCACGAAAGAGCGAGGTCAACACCTTCCGTAACTTGACAACACTCCCGTCTTTCCACGATTCTGGCAAAAGGTTATGGACCTTTTTGCCTACGTTATAGTGTTGTCTCGACGCCAGAACAGTGTTGACCCCTTCACTTAGTATCAGATCCCTATTAGAGTATCTTGTATTATGGTTGTGGTTGACGCTTGGGTAAATGTCTCTCTTTATGTGTGTAACCACTACCGTTCTCAATATATACTGTTGAATAATATTCAGTACTCTGAATTCTTTGAAGAGCAAGTCACTTGGATAACGAAATGTTTTTTTTTAAATGACTCGGATCAAAGATTTCTGTGCAATTATAATAGGTTCAAGGGCGGTTTTTGTGCAAGCTCCCAACCAATTAGACCGTAAGTCAACACAGAATTTGCCAGTGCATGGTATAGGTGTTTTTACTTAAAAAGTATGTTTACATTTCATTCACTTCACTGAAGAAATTTAGAGGTTAATTAAATGTTTTCGAAATTCTAGTACAGGGTGTCCAGTGGAAAATTTCATATTTATTTGTTTATTTCGACGGCTTACGCCTTTGACAAAGTATATAATAATATTGAAAAACAATTATAATCAAACAAAACACCTGTACACAGTATAGACAATATAGAATGAGAAAACTTAAATATGTATTTATTAGATTAAGAAATATATTAACCATCGAAAAATTAAAATCAATTTACTTTGCATTCGCCCAATCCATATTACAGGACGGAATAATCGGATGGGGTGGTGCTTTTAAAACAAATATTTTACCGGTTGAAAAAATACAAAAATTAATTATAAAAGTTATTTTGAAAAAACCGTCTGCTTTTCCCACTGTTCAATTATTTAAAAAAAAAAAAAGGTTTTAGATATAAAATTGCTATATAAAAAGAAAAATTTGCTTGAAATACATAAAGATAAAATAAATAGTAGTATTTCTAGGTCTCAAAACGTAAGTACGCGACCTAGAACAGGTGGTAATATCTTAATTCCTAAATTAAAAACAACTACTGCACAACATCATTATACTTACAGAGGAATATTTTTCTTTAATGAAATGAACAAAGATAATAAAAAGTACAGTCAGGAATACAATATATTTAAGAAAGAAGTAAAAAATTACATCTTTAATTCTTCTTTATGTAACAATAATTGAAAACATCGTTTATATCTTTTTTGTAATTTATTTATTTTATTTAAAAAATATTATTGATTAAAATAAAATAATCTATTGTAAGACGTCACTCCCCATTATGTACACAAGAATTGTTTATTTCTTTTACGTAATGGGAAACGTTGATGTAAATAATACAATGTATTTGGTTGTAATTTTGTATTTTTATTTGTTTTTAATAAAAAAATTAAAAATAAAATTGTTTCGGAGCAGAAATTAAAACACTTGTAATGTTATTAAAAATAAAAAAAAATGAAATAAAATCAGCAGAAAATAAGGAAATAATAAAGAAAAATTAAATAAGAAATTTTAATATATGTATGCAGCAAATTAACAATTAATAAAGGCATATTACAACAGAGATGAAGAACAATTAAGAGAAGGTAATATAGAAGTCTAGGCATCTACAAGGCTTATGATCTGTCATTGGCTGGTTTAAGTGGCCACTTCACACACTGTGTAACATTCACCATTCTGCCCATATTTGAACATCTATATTCCTTCAATTCTTTCATCTGTTGATGTTTGTGAAGTTAAAGAGCTGAAACCTTTATTTATGCGGGTGAGATTCATCTAATTGAATTATTTCACCTACATACTAGGCAACGCCTGAAAATGTTATTTTTTCAATTTCTATACTTCTTCATGGACCTGGTGGATTTATCAACAATATTTTGAGTTTGTTCAAATTTTTGTAGACAAGGACTGGATTCAACTCCCTGGGGAGCTGTTTATATTAACATATTACAACAGAGATGAAGAACAATTGAGAGAAGGTAATATAGAAGCCTAGGCATCTACAGGGCTTATGATCTGTCATTGGCCGGTTTAAGTGGCCACTTTACACACTGTGTAACATTCACCATTCTGCCCATATTTGAACATCTATATTCCTTCAATTCTTTCATCTGTTGATGTTTGTGAAGTTAAGTTCTACAAAAATTTGGGCAAACTCAAAATATTGTTAGTTAATAAAGGGTTTAAATATAAAAAGTATTGAAGTAAAAGAGGCGATGTATCATAGCATAAACAGTAAAACAAGTATAACACTTAGTACATTTTTATAATTTAGAAAAGAAGTGATTAAAAAGTAATGATTTTCATTTGTATAAAGATAAATTAAATAAATCTAAGTTTCCATGTTTATTGTGGACTGGCTGCTTTCTGAATAACAACGTTCAACTATTGTATGATTTGAAACTCTTTACTTCAAATACTTTCTATATTTTTATTTTTAAATTAACTTATCGTTATTTATATCTACTGCGGCTAGCTTATTGCGAAATGGCAATTTCTTAAGATTAAGTGTCATAATTTTATCTTCAAAACGTATGCGAAAAAAAAACTAAAACTGATAGTATGCAAACATCAATTAATTAATATCAACACTAGACATCACGTAACGTAATTATATTATTTGTTTAATATACTTCATTGAAATAGTGAAATTATTCAATGAAATTGACCCAATTTCCCGACTGTTTCGTGTAGAAATGCGACTGTCGTTTTCACAAAAAAAAATCACATCGTGGTTACTTAAGTATTTTTATTTTGTATTATACAGCTTGAGGTACTGTGTTTTATTTCGTCAGTGTCCGAAATTTCCCAAAATCCAGAGAAAAGAAACAAATGGGTCAAAATTGTTTATTTATTTATTTTGTTCATTAGCGCCCAAAAGGCATTTACAAAAAATAAAAATAAAATACATGCTAACATACTAAATAATAAACACAGAATATACAGAAAAAATATGTGAAATTAGTTAGAAAGGATATAATAAAAAGTTTTACATAGTTTTACCACACATTCGCCTGAGAGATCGCATTTCGACAGCATTCAGCCATTTTTTATTTTATTTCTATTTTATTTTCTTTATTCAGGAAACATACAGTACAGTTACAAAGTTAAATATTTTACACAATAAGACTTAATTCTAATGGACCAGTGAAGTTTCCATATAAAAAAAGCCTTCTTTCATCCCTGTTTTTCCAAGTCCACACTTCGCTCCCATACATCAGGGACGGGACCAGGACTCCGTTGTAAACTGCCAATTTTGCCTCTTGTGAAAAACATTTATTTGCCAAGGTCGATTAAGGTGCACCGTTTACTCTGTTCCCGGCACTCACCCTCCTTTCAATATATTTCTAAGTCATTCCATCCCTAGTGAACATACTTCTCAGATACACAAATTCCTCTACTTGTTTTAGTATAACCCCATTCACAGTGATTTTACGTTTAGTCATACTTTCATTTCTTTCAATTTATAAGTACCATAAAGACATAGTGTACTTTTTCGCAGCTTAGAGTTAAGTTTGCTTGGTGTAATTGGCACTTTTATTTGTATTCCACACACAACGGTATTTTGTATTTGTAAACATGTATTCGTAATGTCAGTTTAATACGTGATATGAAAACATTCATTATAGTCGATCGTTGTACGTGGTTCTGTTTCTGTAATAAATATATACTGAATGATCATGTTGATCTGTATAATTAATAAACATTACATGTGGCTGCACGCGGCGTGCGTACTGCGTACTAGATGTTGGGCTCATATCAGTTCGAGGTCCTCAAACAGAATTATTTTGACAGCAGTTCGATTTTAAACGCTCAATATTTTGAGTTTGTCCAAACTTTTGTAACAAGGACTGGATTCAACTCCCCGGGGAGCTGATAACATTAACATATTACAACATGAAGAACATTTCAGAAAAGGTAATATAGAAGTCCAGGCATCTACAGGGCTTATGACCTGTCATTGGCTGGTTTAAGTGGCCACTTTACACACTGTGTAACATTCACCATTCTGTCCAAAATTTGAACATCTATATTCCTTCAATTCTTTCATCTGTTGATGTTTCTGAAGTTGAAGAGCTGAAACCTTTATTTATGCGGGTGAGATTCGTGTGATTGAATTATTTCACCTACATACTAGGCAACGCCTGAAAATTTTATTTTTTCAATTAAATGAAAAGTTAATTAAGTGAAAAAGTAGGTTAAATGCTGTCGAAATGCGATCCCTCAGGTGAATCTGTGGTGAAACGATGTATGATAGGTGCACAAATGTCGAGATCTGTGAACTGCGCAAGGCCGAGTTATGCATTATCGACGGAATCAAGAAAGTGCTGCGTCGGTTTGGACATGTAGAGCGAATGGACAGCGAAAGAGCGGCTAAAAGGATCTACGATGCGAATGTTGATGGATGCAGAAAACGAGGAAGACCGAGAAAGACGTGGCACGATCAAGTCCATCAAATACTTGAAGATGGACATAGACATGTCAAGAGTAGAAATAATCGGCGTGCGTGCATGAGAGGATGTATGAATGTAGAAGAAGCGAGGTTTGTATGTAAAGTACATCATAAATCTTTAACAGAATATTTTATTTTCTCTTTCTTATGTTACACAAAAATATTATAACTGTCCATTATTTATTAAAGGAGCAAAAATTCATTAACATTTTCTTGTATACCCACGAACAGGCCATGCCTTTGTGGGATTTTTGTTTACTATTTTTACTATTAATATGTATTTCATTGCTATGTAATTATGCTTTATTTTTTGAATACTCTGTTTTACCTCTAATGTATATTTTTAAAAAAAAATAGTAGAGTGTTATGGCGTTCTTCTCTCTGCCTACATCTACGGAGAAACGGCGTGATGGTTTTTTTTATTTTTTTTATTATATTGAAAACATATTATACATAATTATATACAATATTCCCAAGGAGTTTTTTTTTAAAAAAAACTCATTTAGGGACATACAGATAACAATTTTTTTAAAGACTTTTTTAAATTTTAAACTATTATATTATTTACAAAAGCAGAAAAATTAAAATTATGATATACTACAAATTAAAAAGGGTATGAAAAATACTTTAAAATAACAAAACAAACAGAATACTAGGCATGGAAATAAATTCAAAATAATGTTTACATTATGCAATCTGGGAAAGAAAATTGAAAAAGTTTAAAAATTACATGGATGTATATATACATACTGAACTAGTACAAAATAAAATCATTTTTTTTCATTAACAAAATATGCGCACACCCAATACAGGTTATTTTTTTTTATCAAAAACGTATTGAAATTATGTATACAAGCCAAAAAAAGTATATAAAAAGAAAAAAACACAAATAACATTTAAATAGTATTAAAAATTACATATACAAGCAAAAACGGTAAAATATTAAAAGGTATATGTTCAAGATGCGCATTCTCTATAAACTAACATTATTTATTCAAAGTACTTCTGGAAAAAATAATTATTTGTTATTGTTGTTGTTGTACATGGAAGTCTGTAAATAAACAGGTGTTCTAAACTGTTCCTATGTCAATTCAAATTTCTAGAAAACAGTCGTTTATAAACTGTTTGATTTAATTATCATATTATTTTGTTTACGTGCGTTAAGTCATTTTTATTTTGTGCTGGACATGGTACTAGAGAAAGTTATGTTTTGCTTACAAGAACAATAAAATTTTACATAAAACCACACCTCTGAAATTAGATATAATAAATAAATATTATATCGTGGTCGTTCGGTCGTACTTTGTATTAGAAATAACGAACAAGCAAATTAATGCCATCTTGCGGTTTCTTCTACTAATAATAATTTTAAGCCGAAACTGAATTTCGGCTTCTGTTCTAGTTTCGGCGCCGAAACATAAACTTATAAAAATAAACAATATTTTAAGTTTATCCAAAATTTTGTAGACAAGGACTGAATTCAACTTGCTAGAAAGCTGTTATTATTAACTGTAACAGACGCGGCGGATCACTGCTTCGTCCGTAGCAATCGCGCCCGTCACAAGAACTGTATTTCTATAGGTGCTGGTGTCAAACGCAGAGTGGCCGGGCGTAGGCGGGCCTCGGCCGACGAACGATAAGCTCCGGGGGAGGTATCGTCGCCTAGAGATCCCTTGCGGGGTCGCTAGCGAGTAGCGCTGGCGGCCGCAATCCTGAGTCAGGCAACCGGGTTGTAAGGCCGGTATCTCTCCGTCGGTGGGAACGGCGGGGTGTGTTCCGGGGAAGTATCCAAGGGTCCAAATTATCCGGGGTCCAAAATCCAATCCAAAGAGTATCCGAGTTCCAAGTCCAGGGGGGTAGCGGTGTTCGAATCCAGGTGGCGATGAGGTCCGGTTTGAAGCGAGGTAGGGAGGTGAAGTGGAGAGTAGAAAGCCTTAGTAGTGTGGTGAGATGACTGACTTTATTTTTCCCCGGCGGGGCTATATATACAACATTTTGCCGTGCGGCGGTGGGCTAGGCCAATAGCGGGCGGTGCTAGGTTGACCAATCACGCGGCGAGAGAGATAGCGAGCACATTTGCCGGCTCTATCGGTCTCTCTCGCGCCACGTATAAGGTCCCCACCCTCCCGCTACCGGCCGCAGTTCCCCGCCGACCGCGCGGCGATCAACACTTATACAGAACAACATAAAAACACATTATGGGCATACAAATATTTTCATGACTTCTAATCTATATGTGGGCTTCAGTATGGCGATCACCACCCCCGAAAGTGACAAATACTAGTCTTTATTGAGGAGGTGGTAGATCGCTTACACATACTGAAGCCTCCTATGCTACATTAAAACCCCAGGAAGGGCCGCCAAGTTGGTGCATGTACTTTTACGTCGGCAACACTCCCCCCTGCCGAGGAGGCATCTCTGCGCCGACGTCGTCCTTGATTTGCAACACGGCGAGCTTGACGGCGGGTCGTGTGTAGGTTCCGGTGGCTGTCTGGACCCGGGCGCTCCTGACTTGTCCATCCTTCCCTGGTGTGACTGCTATGACGCGTCCCCGCGGCCATTCATTCCGCGGGAGGGCGGCGTCCGTTATTATGACCAGGTCATCGACCATGATCGGTGTGGCGGCCTGTTGCCACTTCCGTCGCTGTGCCAACGTCGGGAGATATTCCCTCATCCATCTTTTCCAAAATGCGTCGGCTAGTTTCTGCGCCACCCGCCATTGTTTTCTGAGGCACAGTTCGGGCGGCGCGTCTCTGTAATCGGCCAGATGCGGCTGGGCCCCGCTCGACCCGATGAGAAAGTGCATCGGAGTCAGCGGGGCGTCGTCTCGGCTATCAAGCGAGACGTGGGTTAGGGGCCGAGTGTTTACTGTGTACTCGGCCTCCGCTATCGCTGTCATTAGCGTTTCCTCTCGGGGGGCTTGTTCCTTTAGAATCACCATAAGCGCCCCCTTTATCGACCGGACGAGCCGTTCCCAGGCTCCCCCCATGTGTGGCGCCGATGGCGGGTTGAACACCCATTTGATCCCTCTCCTTGTCGCCTCGTTCTGTAGTTCGGGATCGTGGGCTAGTTCCTTCATGGCGGCCGCCATCTCTTTGTCTGCGCCTCTGAAGTTCGTCCCGTTGTCCGAGTAGAGCGTTGTCGGATGTCCTCTGCGGGCCGCCATCCTTCTGAGGGCCTGCACCGTCGAGTCAGTACTCAACGACGGTGTAATTTCAATATGCACGGCCCTCGTAACCATGCACGTAAACAGGGCCCCGTATCGTTTCTCCCGGCGTCTTCCGATAGTTACGTATACGGGCCCGAACATGTCCACCCCACAGTGGGTAAAAGGCCTTACGTGATGATCGAGTCGGCCGGCAGGCAGCTGTCCCATGAGCGGAGGCTGCGGGCGGGCCTTCTGTATTCGACAGTAGCGGCACTCGTATATAATTTTCCTTATATTTGTCCGTAATCGTGTTATAAAGAACTGTTGTCTGAGTTCGCTGAGTGTCCGCTCTGTACTTGCGTGTTGCCGCGACTCGTGATAATGCCTTATCAATAGACGCGTATAGGCGTGCGCTCCGTCCAGTATGACGGGCGCCTTTAGTTGCTCGCTCACCGCGGGGGCTTCCATAATTCGCGTCCCCATTCTGAGGACGCTATCTTTATCGAGGTAGGGAGTGAGGCCCAGCAGGCGGCTGTTCCGCGGGAGGCACTCCCCCCGTCTAATTGCGGCTATCTCGGCGTGGTAACTGTCTGTCTGGCTTATGAGTATCCACGCCCTCTCTGATGCCTTGAGTTCCGGGGCGATGAGTGTCGCGCTTCCTGTATTCTTTTTCCTGCAGCGGTTTATGAAGCGCAACACCCACGCTGTAGTCCTGATCAGTCTCCGCCAGGAGGAAAATCTTCTTTCGTCCGGGAGGGTTGTCATCACGATGGCACTGTTCGCACACTTTATTTCACTGCTTGTATCCGGGGTCGCCGTTATTACCTTGAGCGGCGGCCATTGAATTTTATTTTTCTTTATGAAACTCGGCCCACTGAACCACATGCCGGCCGGGGAGATGTCTGGTATCTCGCCGTCCCGCGTCCCGAGATCAGCGGGGTTCTTCTTTCCTGGTACCCACCGCCACTCTTGAGCGTTCGTTAGCTCATCTATTTCCCCTAGGCGGTGGGCTACAAATGGCGTGAAGATGCGCGAATCACTCTGGACCCAGCACAGCACCGTAGTAGAATCTGTCCAGTAGTAGGTATCGCGTATATTACTTCCGCATTCTTTCTTGATTGTGGCCGCCAGTCGTGCGGCCATGAGCGCGGCTTGTAATTCCAGGCGTGGAATTGATAGCGCTCGTAGCGGGCTAACTCGGCACTTGCTAGCCATGAACGTCGCATTCCTTCCGGCGGCGTTCTCCTCCACGATGTAGGCTACGGCGCAGCTCGCTTGCTCCGAGGCATCGGAAAATACGTGCAGCTCTACTGGCTGGCCATTGGCGCTCGATACGCGCCGCGGTATAGCGCACTCGGTATTGCGTAATATGTCCACCCAAGTGCGCCATTTCTCTGCGTGTTCTTCATTCACTTGTTCGTCCCACTCTATGTGGGAGCGCCACACATCTTGTAGCAGTATTCGCGGGCGTATTGTCAAACACCCTACGAAACCGAGTGGATCGAAAATGCTCATAACTTCACTTAGCATCTGCCGTTTTGTAGGCCTCTCTGTTGGAACCTCCCGTGACACTTTAAATTTAAATTGAAACTCGTCTGTCACCGGGTCCCATTTGATGCCGAGGACCCTCTCTGTCACG
Source organism: Micrasema longulum (assembly GCF_059751315.1). Taxonomy (NCBI): domain Eukaryota; kingdom Metazoa; phylum Arthropoda; class Insecta; order Trichoptera; family Brachycentridae; genus Micrasema; species Micrasema longulum. The sequence goes on along the minus strand of NW_028279104.1, from coordinate 190,708 downwards.
GAGGTTCCGCTAATTATTTCGCGTGCGCTTTTCCCTCTCAGACTTGAAGGAATCGCTTCCATTACGGAGGGATCATTACTCGCCCAATTCGCGAGGATGAATCCGCCCCGCCGTAGTAGTTCGCTGACATCGTGGCGCAGTTGTATCGCCTCTGTTGCACTGTCTACGGCATCCATATAGTCGTCCATGTAGAATTTATTTCGCACAGCATCCCTGGCGGCGGCCATCTCTTGCCCGTGATCTTCTGCGACTTGATTTCTCACGTACTGTGCGCTGCTCGGTGAACACGCCGCGCCGAACGTCATCGACGTCATAATCATTTCCCGAATTTCTTCTTCGGGACTATCGCGCCAGAGGAACAGCTGCGCCCTCTGGTCTTCTTTTCTTATTTTAATTTGGAGAAACATCTCCCTTATATCTGCTGCCAGCGCGATCTTTCCCTCGCGAAATCGCATTATATTTCCCATAAGCGATGAGAGAAGGTCCGGGCCGTTGGCCAACATGTCGTTCAATGACTTCCCGTTGCAGCGGCTGGCGGCGTCAAATACTATCCGTATTTTATCCGGTTTATTCACGTTCGTCACTGCGAAATGCGGCAAAAACCAAAGCCCACTCGCAGTGTCTTGTCTTTCAGCCAGCGTCAGTTCCCGGGCATACCCCTTGTCTAGATATTCTTTAATCTTTAACTTGTAAGCCGCGGCGAATTCACTGTTTTTACTGAACTTTTTCTCTATGCTTAAAAATCGATTCAGCGCTGTACGGCGATTATCCGGTAAACATATTCGATTGTCTTTCCACAGTAGCCCTGTCTCGTACTGTCCTTGCGGTAGGAAACGTGTCGTGGCTCTCATGGTTTCTGTGGCTCGCGCCTCCTGACGCGATATCTTGGCTGTCGAACTTATACCTAACGCGTCGACGGCGTAATTTTGTTTAACTAGATTTTCTAGTCTCTGTTCTGTACTAAGCGCCATTAGTATGCTGGCGTTAGTCTGGCGTGTCCGCCCACCGTGTATCACCTTTCCTAAGGCTGTCACTGAGGCGATGTATTCCCCGCATCTCCGTGCCTCTCTCGTCACTATGAGAGAGGCGTTATCTTGGCCGATGAGTAACTGCGGGCACACTTGTCGCATCCTGCCTTCCCCTTCAATCACGGGCTGTAGCGGCAGACTCAGCTTCTGTATTGTGTTTGCGCGGAGAGTGAATAAATCTTCCGTAACTCCGCGCACTTTAATTGTGACTTTTCTTGATGCACTATCTGTTACGCACATTCCGCCGGCACCGTGGATTTTTAATCCTCGAGTCTCTCCCGGCGCGCCGATGTCGTTTGCTATTTTTGCGTCAATCAATGTCACGGTTGATCCCTCATCTAGTAACGCGTACGCGTTCACTCGTCCTCGCGGACCACTTAACATGACGGGAATCACTTTTAGGAGGACCGGTTCCTCCCGAGCGTAGGTGCTCGTCACTATATTATTCGTCCGCGAACTGTGGCCGTAATCGTAGTTTCTTTCATTTGAACTCGCGGCGCGGGTTTCGTTCGCGGTCGGTCTGTTTCCCCCGGCGCCCGCCGCTGCAGGCGTGTTGCGGCGGGCATTATTATCTGGCGCTCGTATATCGGCGCTAGACCGAGCTTCACTGATATCGGCACTATTTCTGTCGTGTAATGTCTTGTGATGTGTTCGGCGACATCCATCGAGGCCGCACTTTTTTACATTTCTACACTTTATCGCCCGATGAGTGTTCGATAAACACGAAAAACACAAATTCTTTCGCTTCACTATGTCCCATCTTTCCGAAATACTACACTCTATGTATTCCTGGCACGTTTGTAGTAAATGTCCTCGTCCGCACAAAACACATGACGCTATACTTTTCCCGTTTCCCTCTGTTGAAATCACTGTATGCACTTGTTCTCGCTTCTGTGGCTTCTCGCGTTGTTTTCCGCTGTACACTTGCGGCTCTATTCCGCCGCCTATCATCGAAGATTCCGTTAAATCTTCCAAAAAGAGCGCGAAATCCTTCGCGGAGGGCCTCACCCGGTTTCCTCTTCTGCTGTACCACCAGAGAGACTTCATGCACAGCGGTAACTTGCTCACTAGTTCACTTAGTAGTTGTGGCGTAGACATGTAATCGCCACCGAAGCCTTCTAAGGTCGCTATCGCGTTCCGAACTGCGCTAGACAGATCTACTAATGCTTGCGTAGATCCGTCGTTCTGTATGCAGCGGAGCCTTCTCACTTTTTCCAACAAGGAAGACGCTACAATGTCCGGCTGGCCGTAGTGTAGCTCCAACGTCTTCATTATCACCCTCACTTGGCTTGGATCCACTAGTAATGACGACACAGATTCTCTTGCCCGTCCTTTTAACGCACGCTGTAGACGCAGGAGGTTTTCTGGATCCGAAAGGCAGCACATCTCCGTCGACTGAGTGTACTGCGATTTGAAAGTAGCCCATTCCTGCGGCTCTCCGGCGAAGGCGGGTAGGTCCTTGGCAGTAGATTGGCGCGCTATCATGGCGCCGACTCTGCTAACGTCCTCTGGGGCTGAAGTCGGGCTTCTTCCTTGCGAAGCCTCTAGTAGAATCGCCATTTTTGACAGCACCGTCATGATGCCGTCCATATCCGTAGTACGCGGCGCGGGCTCGGGATTCGTCTCCAAGGGCACGCGTCGGTCTTGATCGTGTAGTGAAGCACGGAGCGTTCGAACCTGCGTCCTCAGCCGCTGGACTGTATCTTCGGATGTGTCCGACTCGGCTGAGTCCTGATCTGTAGCAGGGTCTTCTCTCGGTTCCGTGCCTCCTCGACCCGAGCGGAGTGAAGGGGTTCTCGAAGTCATCTCTAGGCGCTCTGCGATGAATATCCGGCTCGAAGGACCAACTTGTAACAGACGCGGCGGATCACTGCTTCGTCCGTAGCAATCGCGCCCGTCACAAGAACTGTATTTCTATAGGTGCTGGTGTCAAACGCAGAGTGGCCGGGCGTAGGCGGGCCTCGGCCGACGAACGATAAGCTCCGGGGGAGGTATCGTCGCCTAGAGATCCCTTGCGGGGTCGCTAGCGAGTAGCGCTGGCGGCCGCAATCCTGAGTCAGGCAACCGGGTTGTAAGGCCGGTATCTCTCCGTCGGTGGGAACGGCGGGGTGTGTTCCGGGGAAGTATCCAAGGGTCCAAATTATCCGGGGTCCAAAATCCAATCCAAAGAGTATCCGAGTTCCAAGTCCAGGGGGGTAGCGGTGTTCGAATCCAGGTGGCGATGAGGTCCGGTTTGAAGCGAGGTAGGGAGGTGAAGTGGAGAGTAGAAAGCCTTAGTAGTGTGGTGAGATGACTGACTTTATTTTTCCCCGGCGGGGCTATATATACAACATTTTGCCGTGCGGCGGTGGGCTAGGCCAATAGCGGGCGGTGCTAGGTTGACCAATCACGCGGCGAGAGAGATAGCGAGCACATTTGCCGGCTCTATCGGTCTCTCTCGCGCCACGTATAAGGTCCCCACCCTCCCGCTACCGGCCGCAGTTCCCCGCCGACCGCGCGGCGATCAACACTTATACAGAACAACATAAAAACACATTATGGGCATACAAATATTTTCATGACTTCTAATCTATATGTGGGCTTCAGTATGGCGATCACCACCCCCGAAAGTGACAAATACTAGTCTTTATTGAGGAGGTGGTAGATCGCTTACACATACTGAAGCCTCCTATGCTACATTAAAACCCCAGGAAGGGCCGCCAAGTTGGTGCATGTACTTTTACGTCGGCAACATTAACATTACAATAGAGATAAGAACATTTTAGAGAAGGTAAGATAGAAGTCTATGTATCTATAGGGCTTATGACCTGTCATTGGGTGGTTTAAGTGGCCACTTTTCACAGTGTGTTACATTCACTATTCTGCCCATATTTTAACATCTATATTCCTTCAATTCTTTCATTTCTTGATGTTTGTGAAGTCAAAGAGCCAAAACCTTTATTTATGCTGGTGAGATTCATCTGATTGAATTATATCACGTACATACTAGGCAACGCCTGAAAATTTATTTTTTTATTTTTTATACTTCTTCATGGACCAGATGGATTTATCAACAATATTTTGAGTTTGTCCAAATTTGTGTAGACAAGCACTGGATTAAACTCCCTAGGAAGCTGTTAATATTAACAAGCGTTGCCTAGTAGGTGAATGAGGAAGTTTAGCCTTACGGGAAATTGGATACAAATAATGTTTTCTTGCGCGCGGTAAAAATTAGAGCATTAAATTGTACGGTAAAATTTCTTAAAAATTTACGAAAAAAAAATAAATAAATATTTTAACAAAAACGCAATACCTTGAATGACGTCACTGGTTCATATGAACCATCCAATGATATGAGAGCATTGAAGGATATCCGGTTTGGTCACCGTAAACGAACCAAACGGAAGAACTGTCATAGAACAACCTCTGACGTCACACGCGGAGTTTCAGAAATACAAAACTTTAAAAAATCATAGCGTTGATAATACGATATATGAAAAGTTTTTTTAAAAAATTGGCTTTGTTTCATATTCTATTAACAAATAAAAAATGACACTGAACTTCCTCATTGGTGCAGCCGGATGAATCTCACCCACATGATAAAGGTTTTAGCTCTTTTACTTAACAAAAGTCAACATATGGAAGAGAAAATGTGGATGTTTTTCCATTTTTTCATCCCTTACTTTTTACTGCTGCCTTGCAATTAATCCGACTGAATAATCAACAGTAAGAAGAATTGAAGAAATATCAACAGGCAGAATGGTGAATGCCACACAGTGTGTAAAGTGTCCACTTAAACCAGTAAACGACAGGTCGTAACCCATGTAAATGCCTAGACTTCCATATTCCCTTCTCAAAAATGTTTTCGAAACTTCGGTCGGTCACTAATAACATGTTCGAATGTCAAATCGATTCTTTTATTCGGTTGAGAATGTTGTCCCATGCCAAAAAAATATGGAAATGTCAAACTGTGAACATGTACTGGTGAAGAAAATATGGGTTCACCATTTTAAAAACATTGACTTTTCTCGGTCAACTTTTATCGACAAAAAAGTATTATTGGTAAAGAAAGATATACGCCTAAATTAGAGTTATTTCAAAAGAAAAGTTTGACCATCTACTTGCACGTAATTTATTTATTAAGTCAGCATTTATTTTAAAGAACTCCATGCTACAATTAAAATCCAACAAATACTCGGCGGACATGTTATTTTCAAAAGTCGAAATAATCGTCCGTGCCCGAGAAGATGTGTGTAGAAAAAGCGAGGTCTGTATCTAGACCTTTTTTATTTATAAAAAGATCTAACCAAATAATTAATATTTTGCTAGAAATTATATGCAAATACAGCGTAGTGTAGCGTTCTATCATCTCTGGCTATATTTTAGCTTAATTAGAATGACAGTTTTCAGCAAAACTGACGACATAACTTTGTAGTAACATCCAAGGAGTGATTTATATTGCCACACGAAAAATCATTCGTATCTGGTATGTTCTTTTTTTTTTATACAATGCTTGACATATAAATCAACATAAATATTTAAAAACAGGTTTAAAACTAAAAAAAATCTAAAATTAGCCTAATTAATAACGACGTTCTTACAAGGTTACATCATTTTGCAAAAACGTTAGAGATGGGACAAATTGATCAATGTAAATTGATGGAATAAAAAAAATATTAATTTGATGTTGTGCATGAAAAAAGTATAGATATCTTATTTTTTGGTGAATAATTGTCTTAAACACACTATAATAGGCTTGTTTTTGAGTTTTTATATCAATTTTCGGAAACAAAGTTTCATGATTGCATGAAAAAACTGATAAAATCGATTTGATCAGTGATCAGTAATTTTCCATCATTAGTAACATTAGTGAGACAGCTGTCATTATAATCGAGCTATAATGGTTCTTTTTTAGGTTTGTTTACATGTAACTAGTGGCACCTACCGTTTAGATTGTAAAGCTTTTACCTCAGCACAATATTTAAGAAACGTTGAATCAATTATATTATTTTTTATATGCGGCCCTTTTGTGTCTATTTTCTTCCATAACGTTTAATTGGTTTCGATTTTATTTAAATAATAATAATTAAAACAATAAAATGCTCATATTTTCTGACAGTTTAATTTTATTTCTCCGTGGTTTGAACCTTAGATATCCAGCCTTTATTGTAGATCTCTTGTTATTTCGTTAATTGTTTCGTGAAAATTTCAATAGATGGCAGTAACCGGACAGTAACAGTTTACCTCTATACAAAAAATATATGTAATATTATGTAGGTTTTTAACGATAAAGTAAAACAATTAAACTAACATGATAAAGAACGCATTCATAAATAACGAAAATGGCGTTCTTTAGTGTAAAATTTTAATACACATAAGCATTTAAATTTTATTGTAAATTCGGTATGTTTTATAAATGTTCATGTGGGTATTGGCCGTTTTCACACATGCCACGCAAATCCACCCGGCGCGGTAATTTCACCGGATTCACCCTACAAAAGGCGACACTTGAGTCAGCTAGTCAATTAGTTCCATATTTTTGTTTAGAATCACCTTAACTCTTGTGTGGCTGTGGTGTTATACGAGTCTACATGGGATAGAAGACTTGATTTATCTCGCTTATGTGCATAAAAGATGATATATTTTTTATAATCTTCAAATTTACATTTTTTCATCGGATTTCGAAAGTAAAATTGGTATATGCTGGATTTTAATCATCATCATTCCCTTTCCACACATAATGGTGCATAGGGCACTGAATTGGCACACCAATCGCAGCATATCTTGTTCCTTTTTTTTTGACATGAAGATAAGATGATCAGTCCCACGCTTCAGGTACCAGACCAGGGACTATGAAATATTTTTAGTGTAAAAAGACCCTTTTAAATCAATATTTCCTATCAACCATGTCGGGAATGGAACTTAAAATCTCTGGCATATTGTAGGCAAACGCGCTGACCATTACGCTACGAGGCCGAGTTTTTTTTTCTATAACAGGGCTAAATTATATGTTATTTAAAAATAAATTATGGAAAACTGTACGTCTCAATGTCCTTTTTTTCAATTGTCAGAGCTTTAGAATATTCCGTCTTTTGCTTGTGGTAACACGACGTTGCATCACCGCGCGCAAATGTATTATTTACCACAGTCTTTTAAGAGTTACGACAATTATCTATCTGCAGTGGACAGGTTAATTAATAGGAAGCGGATGTATGCTCTCGGCAATTGACCAAACATATGACCCAGGAAAGATTAAAAGCCGCAGAGAAAGTGCTATCTTGTGTAATTATTTATAGACAATTAAATAAGTTCTCTTACGAACGAACTGGTTGTTGCAGAAATTAAAAATAATTGAAATTTCCTGCTGCAAAGATTTTAAAACGGGTATATGAAGGTATTACTGAGATATTTGCGAAAATCTTTGAAGAAAAAAATTTGAGATTTCTCATTATGCTTCGCCAGCTCAATGCTGTCACGAATTGGCTAATCTACACATTCTGGACATTGGGACATTAAAAAAAAGTTGCTCTTATGGGCCTGCCACACACTCGACGAGTGGCATGGGAAGTAGCGAGGAAAGGAGGCAGAGACGTAGTGTGGCAACATTATTTCTCATGCCGCACGTCATGCTCCCCGTCGTGCCCACCGCTCTCTATTTTGTCGGTTTTTGAGCGCGAGTCAAAGGACCGGCAATATGAGCGCGAGTGGGTGGCCACATAATCGCGCGGTCGCAGTACGCATCGAGCGCTCACACAAGACGCACGCGACATTTTTGAATGATGTATATTTCTTTGTATGACATTGATACGGACATACTAAAAAGACTTAAGCCTAAGGAAAATTAACCTGGATCACTGTGCTGTCCAGATGTCGTCTGGACATGGGGAGTTTAGGTCAAAATTATATGACCTCGCACTAGTAAGAGATCCTGAATGTACTTGCGGGGAGCCCCGTCAGACGGCTTAATATATCCTATGGCATTGCCCGATTTTAGATACTGAAAGGGAAAACATGCTAAATGGCTTGACAGAGGTGACGAGGCCGATGTGAAATCCAAGCTTATTGGCTAATCCAACTAACGTTGAAGCATTTTTTCATTTTGTGAGCGAATACGTGGAAAAACGGGAGAATCAGTTTAACCCTTACGCTGCTACGCAGTTTTTCAAGAATCTAATCAGAAATCCTCTTATTTATACATTTTAAAAATATTTTATCGAATACGTTGTTTTCCAAACACACTACTGTTTTATCAATTAATAGCAATTCCAAGAAAAATCTTCCATTTCATAAATATCTAATTCAAGCCTAATGGAGTGAGCAAGATGGACAACTCGTGCCGCAAATAGACAATTTTCGTACAGCGGTTGTAAACCCTTTCTTAATTGAAAATAAAAACAAACAAACTGATCTCGTACTGCAATCTCAAGGCGCATTGTTATTATTGAAACGAAATAATTATTATAGTTTTTTTGTTAATTGCGGAGCAAAGTGCTCTGTTATAAATTATCAAACCTACCACTTCCATCAATGCATTTAAACAAAAATTGAGTAAAATATATCTTGAAATTTGTTGCAACAGAGAGGAAAAACATTTTTGCCAAGGGATATGGAAGTCTAGGCATTTACAGGACTTATGATCTGTCATTGGCTGGTTTAAATTACCACTTTACACACTGCGAGATATTCACTATTCTGGGTATGTCTACACATACATATTCATGATTATTTTTACATTACCTCAACTCTTCCATCTGTTGACTTTTGCAAACTAAAAGAGCTGAAACCTTTATTGATGTCGGTAAGTTTCATCTGGATAAATTATTTCACCTCCTAGGTAATGCCTAAAATTACTTTTAATTTTTTATGCAAGTTATTTTAATCAACAATATTTTGAGTATGTCTAAATGTTTGTAGGGAGTTATTTAGATTGAAACCTAAAGGTAACCGGTAAATGTACAAAGAAGTGATATTATTTCTTGGTAGTTGTTATAATATAATTTAAATTTAAAAAAAATATGTTTTTGTACAACTGTCTCACAAATTGATATTTCTTCTAAGAAAAATATTCCGTTTCGATAATAGCTAGTTCACGCATAATGGACTGAGCGAGATAGACAACAGTTGCCGAAATTACAAAAAGCTGAGGTAAATTACATATTTTTTACATTTATATATATTTTTAATCTTACTTCGTTACTCTAATTAACAATTTAACTCTGCAAAGCGTCCTTTTTATTATGAATAAATTTACAAAATATATAATTCAAAATGATAACGGATAGTGAAAGTGATAAAGAAATAATAGTACCTCGCCGAGAAACTCGGAGGCTTAGCAGCTCAACCTATTCCGAAAGTGAATATGACAATAACGATATTTTTTTAAGTGGTTGTGATAATAATTTATAATATGACTCTTACGAAGAGCACGAAATCGAAGAAGCTTTTTCTGAAGTATTTTTGGATCAATATCGAGCTGATATACCTCATTTACGTTTTGTTTTTAGAATAGAGTTTGTATGGTAATAATTACGTTTTGTTAGTAGAGTAATAATTACTACCTAATGAACAGCTAAAACATTTTGATTTCCCATTACTGTGGGTACCCATTATAATAAATTAACAAATGAATTTTTTTATATTCAAACGTCCTAATTGACAATCATTAGGTTCCATGGTGAATTATTTTTATGTTTTATGGCTCTTTACTTATTTGTTTATATTCTTAATTATGGGGTTTTCCGGTGATATAGGGACCTCACTAGATAAGAGTTATTATATTAAAGGTAAAGTATTCAATTAGTTATTCATTACGGAAGTACATCAATATTTTCGTAATCACTGACTCGGGTTTAATAGCGGGGAAAACACCAAATATAATTATTTTCCTCAAATATCATATAAGTGATTAAAAATCTAACTATTAACATTGATTTATTTTTTATTTCACTGTTTTTGGAATGTAAAAAAGTTCAGTTTCAGGTCCCGACTAGCTAGAAGTTTCCCGTGTTTAGTCGTTTCTCTTTTCTTAAAAGCACTGCGAATTTAAACAACATAAGTAAATTTATAATGAGGATGTTTAGAGGTTTTAAAAAAAAATGTTAATAGACAAAGCTTTTTTTTTCAATTTTTATGTATCGTATTATCAGCGCTACGATATTTTAAAGTTTTGTATTTCTGACATTAATCCGCGTGTGACGTCGCAAGTTCTCTTCCGCTTTTTCTCGGTTAGTTCTATTGATTGGTCCATTGACGATTAGCAAACCGGAAATCTTACACAACCCTCTTATCATTGATTGATTCATATGAACAAGTGACGTCGTTCAAAGTTGTTCGTTTTCATTAAAATATTTTTAATGATTTTTTATTCATTTTCAAGAAACTTTGCCGTACAATTTAATGCTTAAATTTTTACAGCGCGTAAGAAAACATTTTTTGTATAAAATTTTCCGTAGGGCTGAAATAGGTACGAAACTAAATAATAACCCGTCGAATAAGTCATTTTTATGTTTTGAAAATGTTTTATACCACTGACGGTTAAGTGCAACAAGCAGTTCCCGAATTCATTTACCCTTTTGGTGATTATGACGTCAGCATCAGTCTAGTTAGAACTTTATGATAGGGATTAACAACAACGATATATCGTTGTTTAGCAGTATAAGGGTTAAGATAAAAATATACATACTTGGGTAATAGCATCGGTTGTCTGAACCGAACTCTTGTCCGTCTGTGTTGTTTTTGTCCCATATAAGGGAAGTGGTCAATTACAAATCTAAATAGTAGACTTACTCAAGAGAACCACGCACCGACCATGCTCTTGGACCCGTTTCGTCTGCTCTAAGGTCTGAGAGATTGTTAGGACGATTAGGGTCTTTGCATGGGATTGTTTCTACTTTTGGTATTAGGATAATTGGGGTTTTTGCGAGGGATTCAGTATTATGACGAGAAGTTATTTCGCCTGAGTTCGATGGGGATCATGTTAGGATCTGTGTAAGGATTTTGCCAGTAGTGTCTTAATAATTTGATGTTCCTCTGTGATTTGGTATAGATACGTATTGTTTTTCTACTGTTGCTTGAGTGCATGTTGTATAGGGCAAATTATTCTAATGTTTCCTATATGTATTTGGGTTTTGTGTCGTTGTTTGATTTGTTTGCATTACTACGTTCTTCTTCCTTTCCGAGGCGGGATCTGGAGCGTGCGGCCGCGGTCTCAATTTGGATCTAACACTGTATTCCTACACTGTCATACTGGGAAATTCGAAAAAGGTGATTGTGCTGACCATGTGTTTTTGATTGATCACAAATTGACAATACTGCAGTGAGGGGTACAATGAAAGCTTTTAAAGTTTCTTTGTTTTGTTATTTCCGCGGTTTGATTGTAAAGAAATATTAAATTTTCGCTTAACTAGTTTTAAAAAAATTGATATTAAAACTGAAGAAAGACTTACGTCTTTATGAACAGTTTCGGGAAAGGGGTGGATGCTTTCGTCAAGCTTTTCTGGTTCGGCATTGAGCAATTTTTCCGTGTAATGGGCACCGCCGAGGAGAATTATGTCCTCAGATGCGGTGCGTGATATGTGGTAGGCAAGCTGCCGAAAATTTATTCGATGTCGCACAGGAAAAGTAATAATAAATTCTGTACCTCAGCGGCAGACGGATTCAAATCCAAATTTCAAATGTTCAACCAAAGGTTAGAGAATCTACTTTCTCTAAGTGATTTATAATAATTTATAGCATTCATTTGTATTTTCAGTATCTTAATACATTGGTTCTTCCATAATAAGACTTACATTTCTTCAAAATCAATTGACATAATCATAAACTGGATACGAAAATCGAAATGTCTTTTCATCGAATTCTGGATTTGTATCCGTCTGCCTCTGAGGTACATCCATTGTAATTTTTGCTTATTTAAAAAAAAAACTTTTAAAAAATCGTTCAAAGACCCTATTGCTTAAAAGGATTCGTCGTAAAAAAGGACATTATTTCAAGAATCGTGCCATAGAAATACGAATTACAAAAGGTAATTAGAAAATAATGGCATTCTTAGTAAGGACAGTGACACATAAATGATTATTGGATACAGCAATTATACCTTTATATGATTCTCACGTATCCTCGCTTAGTAACAGTTTTAAAGACGTGACAGAACTGGGTAATATACCCATAAAACTTGTATTTTTTGTACGATGACGATTGTTTACATCTGTGACGGAAAGGAAATAAATATTGCAATATTGAAAACGAAAATGTTAACAATTATTCTTTTCTCGCTTGAAATTCTTATTTATTTAATTTTTTTGTCACATTTAATGTTTATATATTTTGCCTAATTTATTACTACTACTACAACTACCATCACGCCATTTCACCGTAGGGGTAGGCAGAGAGAATGGACCGCCACACACGTCTATCCTGGCATACAATCCTAGCCTCTTCCACATTCATAAATCTTGACATACATGCCCTTCGGTTCTGTCTGCTGTTGACATGACCAGACTTAAGATTTTGGTTTATCTGATCATGCCACGTCTTCCTCGGTCGTCCTCGTCTAACGTTGCCGTTAATTTTTTTCCATTTATGCTTGTTTTACCATTCTCTCGTCGTCCATTCGTTCTACGTGACCAAACCATCTCAGAGACCCTTTCTTAATCTTATCAATTATACTTGTCTCAGATTTACACTCTCGCCTGATTTCATCATTCGTAACCCTGTCATACATTGATTTCCCACACATTCGTCTAAGAGATCGCATTTCAACCGCGTTCACTCGGCTTTCATCCTTCCTCTGCCAGTTCCATGTTTTACTTCCATACATAAGTGTTGGGACTAAAACTCCGTTGTGCACTGCCAGTTTAGCTTCGATTGACATATTTTTTTTAGAAATTACTATGCTTAGTGCTCCGTTCATTTTGTTGCCCGCATTCACTCTTCTTTCAACATCTTTTTCTACTCTTCCATCTCTTGAAAACATGCTTCCCAGATACACAAATTCTTCTACTTGCTCGAGACATTCATTGTTTACATTTATTATGCAGTCAGTAACCTCGCTATCCCTTTCAAATACCATCACTTTTGACTTTCGTTCATCGCCAATTCGCTCTCCAGGCATACATCATGTCCTTTTATGTTAAAAAAATGTTGTTTTTAATACTTATTATGTATGACTGTATGTTTTCTGAATAAAATAAATAAATAAATATTTTTAAAAAAAACGCAAAATAACACCCTTCAAAAGGGCTGGAAGAACGACTAGAAATGGCAAGAACCGTTTTGAATATGTTTGAATTAATATTTGTTGACAAGACTGGATTTCACCTTTTAGGGAGTTTAGATTAAAATTGTTCTTAAAAGGTAATATAGAAGATTAGGAATTTACAGCGTTTATTACACCTGTTGGCTGGTTTCAGTGGTAACATTACACACATCAACATTTCCTCAACTCTTCCGTCTGTTGACATTTGGGAAGTGAAAGAGCTGAAACCTTTATTGACCAGTAGCTCAATTACCAATAACTATCGACGCGCTAATAAGCGACGTGATAACATTTCTCACCATGGTTGTTTATCGTATTCGCGAGCACAATAGAACATTCGTGAACACCTACATTAAATGTCAAAATATGTATGTTTCGCGCCGTATAATCCTGCTGCGCAATCACATATTTGAATTTCACGGTGTAAATATGGAAAATATTCCAAAACTGCTATTTTTATATTTTATTTACTTTTTTAGAAAAAATAAATATTTGAGATCTTATAATTTACCCAAATATTTCATTTTGAGGGCCATTTTCAACTCACTATTAGGAAATGGGAATCGAGTTGGGGTAGAGTGGGATTTGAACCACGGACTTTTGGTCCGTGAGTCCGAAACACTAGCCACAGGACCACAACCCGATTTATTATTTATCATGCTATTTATTGCATTTAGCTGGCAAGCCAAATGTCAAAAAAGCAGTCGCCATAGTAAGTGTAAATTATTTTTCACTTTTTTGTATTAGATACTCTTTACATTTTTGCAAATGAAAACATTGTATGATTTTTTTTATAGAATACGCCGATTTTTCGCGGAAAATCGCGTATTCTATAAAAAAGCGAGGAAAATAAAAAACAAAGCGACACGAGCGTTGACTTAGAGATTACACACGCGTTGACTTATGCCTGCGATAACTTAAGCATGTTCATTATTCAACAATGTTTGAGTTTGTCCAAATGCTTGCAGACTGGCTGGATTTCCTCCTTAGGGAGTTATTCATATTTAAATTTATTTATTTTAACAGATCTATGGATGTTCAAACATGGGCAGAATGGTGAATGTTACACAGTGTGTAAAGTGGCCACTTAAACCAGCCAATGACAGGTCACAAGCCCTGTCAATCCCTAGACTTCCATATTCCCTTCTCAAAAATGTTTTCCCTCTCTGTTGAAATAAATTTAAATATGAATAACTCCCTAGGGAGGAAATCCAGCCAGTCTGCAAGCATTTGGACATACTCAAACATTGTTGAATTAACTACCCGGTAAAAGAAGAAGTATCAAAATTGGAAAATAAAAAGGAAGAGTTGAGGAAATATGGATGTTCAAACATGGGAAGAATGTTGAATGTTACACAGTGTGTAAAGTGGCCACTTAAACCAGCCAATGACAGGTCACAAGCCCTGTAAACGCCTAGACTTTCATATTCCCTTGACTCAAAAACGTTTTCCCTCTCTGTTGAAATAAATTTAAATATGTTCATTATTGTTCATTGTGATCGCTCAAATGCTAAGCATGTTTTTAAGCACGTCGATAGTTATTTGTGACTGAGCTACTGAAGCGTAAGATTAATCATCTTATCTTCATGTAACAAAACAAATTATCAAGATACGCTGCGATTGTTGTACTGATGCAGTGCCCATTGCACCATTGGGTACGGAAAGGGAATGATGATAAATTGTTGTTTACACATGGACAATGGTCGAGTCCTGGGACAAAACAATATTGTATTGTCGTGGTGTCAACGGCCTTTAAGGGACGCGGGACTGACGTGGGAGGCAGGGAGAGTCCTGGTCGGCGATGTAGTCTCCTGGAGGCGTCTGGTGACGTCCACATGCTCCACTTAGGAACAGACAAAATACGTTTATGAAAAATCGCACATGTGCGAACAGATACAATTATCCATCAGTGTATCAATACAATTGAAATTCGCCATTCAACGCAAACAACTTCCTTTCGGAATAATCGGATGTGACATTAGGCAGAATTTTATCGCCTGACATTGAACGTAATCACAATGAGCCGCGTATGCCGTGTGACGCCAGCCTTAATTTAAAATGTCAGAATGATATTGATAACTCACGTCAAATTATAATCAATCTGCTTTTATTGTTCACTCTTATAATGATAGCCGCCATTCTTGTCCAGTTTTTTTATTATAAATAGCTTGGAAACTGGTTATACTATCGAGACAAAAAATATTTAACAGAGGCCCTAAATGGTAATCCTGTGGGACACCAGAGCGGAAATTATAATCGAAAGATACGGAAGCCTTACCTTGGAAGTTAGACTATCGCCCCTGTAGCTTCGAGTTTTTAGGTGGAGATAACTATTGAGAGCACCCTTGTCCCATGATACACATATACACGCACTGGAAACCACAACAATTATATTCAAGGAAGCACTTTTTGCTTTTACTGTCCCATTTCGCCTGTTTATCTGAGAGAGCTCGTGCAACATCTTTCACAACACGGACTATCTCTTCGTTCTCGTAACGCGAAAACCCTTTTAATACCCTGTCGTTGCTCTAATTTTCTTGCCTCCTCTTTCACAGAAAAAGCCGCTCGATTGTGGAATAATCTACCCACTAATGTTAGAGACGCCCCTTCTTCATTTACATTTAAGTCAAGTAGAATTTTTTCAAATTCAGGATTATGGATATTCGAGCGTTTACAGGGCTTATGACCTGTCATTGGCTGGGTTAAGTGGCCACTTTACGTTTTACAACATTCCCCTATTCCCCCATTCCCCATAGATGGCGCTCCAACACGCTAGTGAATGGTTTCTCATTTAATAAGATATATACAAAAATCAAAATGTTACCTGTGTCGATATTCGCTAATAAGCGGAATGGGGAATGTTGTAAAACGTAAAGTGGCAACTTAACCCAGCCAATGACAGGTCATAAGCCCTGTAAACGCTCGAATATCCATAATCCTGAATTTGAAAAAATTCTACCTCATCTCTGTAGGGATATTAATAAAAAATATATACCTACTCCCCCTCGGGAGAAATCCAGATTTGTGTATGTACAAAAATACACATACCAAAAAATAATTTAAGTCAAGATTGAAATGTCACTATCTAAATATTTAAATTGTTCCTTTATCCTTCTTCTTTCCTTCCCATCCCCTCTCCTCTCTTCATAGTATAATATCTTTGTTTTTAATTTTTGCAAACAATTGTAAGGTTCAATATGTCCATGTATTTATAATTTTCTCAAACTGAACGGTTTGGGTAGGTAGGAAAAAATTGCTTTAGGGAAATATGCCCGCCCTTATATGTAGATATATTGTATATGTTTATAAAGTGTCAAATAAATAAAAATCTGGATATAAGAGATCTGACATAAGAGAAACCTATTTGAGAAAGCTGGCTCATGATCCCGTCATTAATTTTACCCTCGAAAACCTCCGTATTCACCATGTAGAGAGTAGTATGGGAATATTTTGCATATGTATTTATAAATGTAAAATGTAATAATGTATAAAGTATCAATGATGAGTATAAACTTAAACTCAAACCGAATATATATGCATATGTATGTATAAAATATAATACAAATATGTATGTGCGAATATATATGTATATATGTGTGTGAATGTATGGTTATTTTATTTTATTTATTTCGAATACAAACAGATGTACAGGTTAAATGAATATTTTTTTAAAGAAACTAAATAAAATGTATACATAGTAGGGCCTGCCATCCAATTATATGTATTCACTAAAAATACTGTAATAAAGCGACGACGGCTTGAAGTTTAAACTATATAAATAATAAATATACTATGTATTAAAATAAGATAAATATGGACAAAACAAGGAGATAGTGGAAAGGAAAAGAAGGAAATTGATAAGGAGTGGTAAAGGATGATTGAAGGAAAATGAGAGTGGAAAATTGCATTTGATTTAATGATTAAACGAATTATGAATGAAGAGCATGAATCAAGCCTATTAATTCTCTTCTGTACATATTGTATGGAGTGTTAAATATATCAAGACTATTAAATTTGTTGTTTAATGTTTCACATATACGAGGGATTGTAGAATGTTTCCGATGATTAGTTTTAAATTTACGAATATAGAAAATATCAGAGTCTAGTTGGCCTGGAGGGGACACGGTAAGCAAGTAGATTATGAATGCATTACAAGTGCCCCGACTTAACACGGATTTTCTAGCGAGTCGGAGCAAGTTCACAGACATGGGTCGTTCCTGATTGTGTCGCTATAAAATGTGTCTCTCATTATTATGGATAACTTATATAGCGCCATTTTCGTAACAAAATACCTCAAGGACGCCTTACATAGTGATTCTTTTAAATTTGTAATTTAATTAAAATAATTTATTTTGTTGTCACATGCTACGGATTTATTCAAATGATTTAGAGAACAAGTGGGTTTTAAGTTTTATCCGAAACATCACTTCACTTTCACAGCCTCGCTCTGGTGGGAGAGCATTCCATGCCATAGGGCCTGCGACCGCAAATGCGCGTTCACTAAATTTAGTGCGCTGTTTGCGTAGAGGTGAAATAACTTTTCCTCTCGCCGTAGACGTAGCTGATCTAAGCGTTAGACGCCTGTCAGCTAGTTCATCTGGAATGCATAGTTCCCTTAGATATTCCGGAGCAGAGCTGTGCAGTGACTTTTACATAAGCCAACAGATTTTGTATTCGACCCTCTGTGGAAAACGTTGCCAGTGTAGTTCCCTAAGTAGTGGAGTGAAATGACTAAACTTAGAGATTCCGAAAATAAGTCTCGCTGCGGCATTCAATACAGATTGTACAGATTGTCTCTGTCCTTAACAAATGTATGTATAATGTAATTAATAAATAAAATAAATATTTTGTATTATTTTTTTAAGTAATCTCCGATTTTTCGCCAGTGAACTGCATTTATTTACGAAGAAAACAAAAAACAAACCGACACGACGTTGACTTAGAGATTACACAAGCGTTGACTTATGACTGCGATAACTTAAGCATGTTCATTATTGTTTATTGTGGTCGCTCAAATGCTTAGCATGTTTTTAAGCACTTCGATAGTTATTTGTGATTGAGCCACTGGTTCATGTTTGTTTGAAGTTCACGCTTATCATTTGAAATATATTTTGTATTTATTTAGCGAGGAAGTACAGTATAATACCTATACGGGCTTTGCCAAATGCAGGTGTTATAAAGTCTATTGTTAAAGGACCATTGACCCCATCGCGTATAATCGCGTGTATGACAGAAAATAGAGTTTAACTCTTAAAAGACTGTGGTAAATAATCCCTTTGCGCGCGGTGATGTAACATCGTGTTACCACTAGTAAAAGACGGAATATTCTAAAGTTTAGACATTTGAAGAAAATGAAAAATATGGAGACATACTGATTAATAATTCCTTTTCCATAATTTGTGCGAATAAACATATAATTTAGCCGTGTTTTAGTAAAATAAATTAAAAATCACAAATACGCCGCTTATGTTACGCGCGTGCGTCCCTCATCACTGTCATCAACCGACTGAACACTGAATCTATTTTAAACGATACCCGCCGTAGAACAGCGTCTCTGTCCTCTTTGTTATGACTTCTATCTTCGCGCTCTCTCTTGTATAAGGTATCCGTATAGATGTGTTGCTGAATGAAGTGTAAAATTTAAAATCAGATTTTTTGTAATTAATAAAAAACCACGGAGATCCTAGCTGTCAATAAGTAAAACAGACATACTGCAAAATTGCACTACACAGACCCCTTTTCCGTCTCAGCACAGATATGTTAATATAATTTATTAGTAAAGTAAACATTGATAAAGAAGCTTTCACAGCATTGAAACTGGTCGATAGAAAAAAAGACGTAAAACATAATTGTTTTTATTATTAATATTTAAAACATTAACTTTGTGGACAAACATTTTACTAAATTAATAAATTACAACAGTCTTAAGAAGTCTAGGCATTTACATTGCTTATGACCTGTCATTGGCTGGTTTAAGTGGCCACTTAACACACTGTGTAACACTCACCATTTTTCCTATGTTTGAACATCCACTACTACTACTACTACTACTACTACTACTACCATCACGCCATTTCCCCATAGGGGTAGGCAGAGAGAATGGACCGCCACACACGTCTATCCTGGCATACAATCTTAGCCTCTTAATCAATCATACATCTTGTCATACATGCTCTTTGGTTCTGTCTGCTTTTGACATGACCAGACTTAAGATTTTGGTTTATCTGATCATGCCACGTCTTCCTTGGTCGTCCTCGTCTAACGTTGCCGTTCATTTTCGCCATATTTCTTCAATTCTTCCATCTGTTGATTTTAGTGAAGTTAAAGAGCTGAAACCTTCATTGTTGTGAAGAGATTCATCTGACTGAATTATTTCACATACTAGGCAACGCCTGAAAACAATTTTCCAATTTTAGGTGAATGTTACACAGTGTGTTAAGTGGCCACTTACACCAGCCAATGACAGGTCATAAGCCCTGTAAATGCCTAGACTTCCATATTCCCTTATTTAAGGTATTCTCCATCCCTGTTGTAATTTGTTAATCTTAATGACTCCCGAGGGGGTGAAATCCAGTCTTTTGTCTACGAACATTTGGACAAACTCAAATATTGCATTTTACTATTTTTTTATTATTTGTCCGTCAGTTTACGCTGGAAGAACATCAAGAAATTTTGATATTCGTGTTAAGGAACATATGAGATGTAGGTCTGATGGATGTAGGTCTGTTCGTACCTGATAACTATCTTCGACAAAGACAGCATCGATTGTTTTACCTACCGCGATGCAGAACCAACCTGCCAATGGTTATCCCGGTTGCTAGAGCAATCTTGCTACTTAATCGCATCGCCTCGGATGTCGACATATTTCCCGACAGTGGGCCTTCCCTTAGGAAAGCACTTTCTAACTTTTAATTTTTATTTTTACATTTTGTTATATTATTTTAATAACATAACTATCTACTGTAATTTTTGATCTATTATTGTATTTAGAATGAATTGGGTCTTTTTTCTGTAATGTTCTAAATATCTGAATAAATAAATAAATAAATAAATAAATAAAAAAATAAAAAAATGAAAGTGTCTTCACAATAATAATTTCCCTGAATTCGCAAATCACCTAATCAATTCAAATCATGAATTTAATAAAAATACAGGATTTAAAATCTTACATAGAAATAATAAAGGGTTAAAGTAAATAATACGGAAATATTTCATATGAGAAAAGCTTAAAAAATAATGTTCGTTTGATCAATAATCAAACAAACTTCCATTATAGTCATTTATACGATGTTCAACCATAATGGTCACCCTATTAAACCTATTTAGCTTACCCCCTCCCTACATTCCCTCTACTTTTTTCAATGACTCCTCAAACAACCGGATACTTTCATAATTTAATTAGTGCATGTTTGTCCTAATCAGTGTATGTGCTTATAAAAATGCATGTCGTGTTTGTTTTACATTTTTGTGAAACAACTATGGTGAAGGTGTATAGTGGGATTTGCATGTTATTTTTTTTATTTATAAATTTATTGCAAAAAAATAATATACATGCTTAATAACAGGGAATCAATATAAAACCAATTAATGTAAAGAAAACAGAGTGTTCTCTGTCTATGATAGTCTTCTTCTAACATGACACAGCCTGTTCTAAGATGGAGATTTTCTTTCTTTAGAGCATAAGTAGTCCTATACTAATAAAACAAAAACATAAAGAAGAAAAACTAAAACTACTAAATAATAAATGCCTAGCTAATCAAATGCAAGAAATTAAAAATCTTCATTGAACAAATATAAAGTATATAAATGTGCCAAGAATACATGTTACTTAAACATAGATAATATAGTATAATATATAATAAAAAACAATTATAAAGCAATGAAATACATAAAAATATAAATAATATGTGTACCAATTGTATAAAGTACTACGTTTTTTGATTTACATATATTTTTCAAAAAAATCTCTCGCTACACTATTTATATGTGCAGTTATTTTTATTTTAAAATTTGTTTTACATTTTGAGTCTTTTATATTTGGCAATAAATCATTAAATATTTTTGGAGCAATTACATTATATTGCTTTTTACCAAAGGCGGTTGATAGAAATGGGACAATACAGTTAATTTGTGTTGCTGAACGAGTGTTAATATTTTGTTGGGTTCTTTTGACCTCACTTAATTTATCATAAAATTTAAGTAGTAGGCACCTCACAAACAATTGTCTTACATCCAATATCAGCGAATAGATCTTCCGTTGAATACCTCCAGGGTTTTTTGAGAATGATCTTCATGATCCATTTTTGTGCTATTTTTACTGGTTCGAGGATTGAACGAGAGCAACCTCCCCAAGCTAAATTGCAGTATGATAGTTTGCTTTGGCAAAAAGCAAAGTAAATTTGTCTCATAAGTTGAGCATTCAAAATATTTCTTAGGCTCCTATAAATGTATGCTGATTTCCGTATTTGCGTGTTGGTTTAATTGGTGCCCTGACGAAGAGACGGGTACGTCTCGAAACCGGTAGACATAGAAAAGTCAGAAAGTTGTTTTTATTTATTTTTGAATAACTTCTTACCAAGCCCGCCAATGCATGATACATTTTTTTTAAGAAATAATTATGCCCACTTTGCGTTCGGTATGGTCCCTGTTGTTGATAACAGACACGAACCATTTTGGTGGGTAATGGGCACTTAGACCTGGTTATAATTATCTTGGTAGATAGCTGCCGGGCAGTCAGCCATGTCTCCATTGCACTAAAGTACCTGCTTGGTACAGAATGCAGACTTGACTTGATAACAGTATCGACTGCCACCTGACCTTGGTACGAAAAGAGACAATGTTAAGGTCAATGCAACTTCCTGGCTTCAGCACTAATTTAAGTTTGTTAATGACAATTCTTGGTGAGCATTCGTTGTCATTTTTTGAAATTTAAATTTGTTTCTTTTTTTACAGTTAACATAATAATAAAACAGAGTATTAAAAAAATAAAGCATAATTACATAGCAATGAAATACATATTAATAGAAAAATAGTAAACGAAAAATCCCACAAAGGCATGGCCTTTTCGTGGGTATACAAGAAAATGTTAATGAATTTTTGCTCCTATAATAAATAATGGACAGTTATTTGTGTGTAACATAAGAAAGAAAAAATAAAATATCCTGTAAAAGATTATATGGTATTTTTTTATATTAATTAAAAAAGGAAATAAAAAACATTAAAATATTCCTTATTATTAAAGGGCAACAAAATATATCATAGAAAAAAAGAGTTCATATCTTTAGTTTGAATCCAGGATAGTGCATGTTTTTTAAAAGAAGGAAAATTTTGAAAGTGTGGAATCAATGAAATATTATCAGTAAAAAAAGAATTAAACATTTTTGGGCCTATAAAATATGCATGTCTCTGTGCGAGCCTCGTTTTACAATGTGTTATTTTTAACACGCGATTCCTTCTTTGACTTGATCTATTTGAATTACTTGTGAATAAATTTTGGTTCTTAAATATATATTTTAAACATTGAAAGCAATGTATTTGTCTTAGATCTAAAAGATTAGCTTCTTGGAACAATTGGAAAGAGGGAATAGTGCGATTTTTGTTGATTATAGAAATATATCGCGGTTTGCAGATGACACATTTTGGATAAACGGTGATGCTTAGCGACTGCAAAAAGTTCTGAAAGTTTGAGAAGTGTTGTTCTAAAGTAAGACATTATTATAATAATATTGTCACTTACCAGTTGCATACGTTTGGGAATGTGATCATAGCTTACTCACCTGTAAAGAAAGAAACAAAGGTTGATAAACGTTCCACTAGATGATACTAATTTTGAAAAAGAACTTAATACAATAAAACAGATTGCTAATAATAATGGATACAATGAGAACTTAACTGATAAAATATTAAATCAAAAACAAAATCGCAAACTAATAAATAAATATTTATATTTAAATTTATTTCAACAGAGAGGGAAAACATTTTTGAGAAGGGAATGTGGAAGTCTAGGCATTTACAGAACTTATGACCTGTCATTGGCTGGTTTAAGTGGCCACTTTACACACTGTGTAACCCAGCCAGTCTGCAAGCATTTGGACATACTCAAACATTGTTGAAATAACAATCCCCTCTCCTCTCTTCATAGTATAGTGTAAATTATTTTTTTTAAATTTATTTATTTTTGTTAATCTTTGCTTTTAATTTTTGTATAAAATTGTAAAATTCAATATGTCCATGTATTAATAATTTTCTCAAACTGAACAGTTTGGGTAGGTAGGAAGAAATTGCCTTAAAGCAATATGCCCGCCCTCATATGAATATATATTGTATATGTGTATAAAGTGTCGAATAAATAAATAAATAAATGTTTGGGTATGTCCAAAGACTTCTACACTCCCTTCTCAAAAATGTTTTCCATCCCTGTTGAAATAAATTAAAATATGAATAACTCCTTAGGGAGGAAATCCAGCCAGTCTGCAAGCATTTGGACGTACTCAAACATTGTCGAATTGACTACCTGGTAAAAAAAGAAGCATCAAAATTGGAAAATTGTTTTCAGGCGTTGCCTAGTAGGTGATTTGGTTCAGCCGGATGAATCTCACCCACGTCATAAAGGTTTCAGCTCTTTTACTTCACAAAAGTCAGCAGACGGAAGAGTTGAGGAAATGTGGATGTTCAAACATGGGCAGAATAGTGAATGTTACACAGTGTGTAAAGTGGCCACTTAAACCAGCCAATGACTTCATTGTTGAAATACTTATATTCTACTCCCACAGTAAATAAAGCAAACCCACCTAAACAATGGAAGCGGATTCTTTTTATAAATGACATTTTTTCAAAACAATTATCTATTTCCCTACCATCAAACATTAAACCGACTTTCTACACAACTAATAATATAGGAACATTGTTCAAAAATCACAAAGCAAAGTCCATAAATATAATGAATCTGGGATATACCAATTAAATTGTAATGATTGCGATTCAATCTACATTGGAAAAACTGAAAGAAACTTTAATATTAGAGTAAAAGAACACTTACGATGCTTAAATAATAATAATTTTTCTGAATTCGCAAATCATCTGATAGAAATAATCATAACTTCAATAAAGACACTGGAATTAAAGTACTTCATGTTGAAAATAAAATATTAAAATTAGACAACTTAGAAATCTTAGAAATTAAAAAAGCAATTTATAATAAGAAAAAAATAATTAATAACCAAATAAACAATATTCCTTTTAGTCCTCTCCTGTCTTGCTTCGAAAATATTGATATCAAATTACCACCATAGTAAGGACAAAAAGACTTGATTTATTGGGTCCACGTGTAGTATTCAGTGAACATGATAAAAATAAAATAGGAATTAGTTCATTAGTTACGTAAACCTCGACGAAGAAGCTTGTTTGCTTTGAAACTGGTCGGTGGAAAAAAAAACAAATTAGTGGTTAAAAATTAAAAAGTTTTATTTATTTTATTATAATGAACAACCACAAAGTAAGTGCTTCAAATATTAACTTTATATCATAAAACAATATGTCAATTAAAACAATTAAATAATTTTAAACTTACATTCCATTTTGACGTTAATGATGTATATAATTATCAAATCCTTATAATACGTGTATAATTTTTTTTTAAATCAGTGTTTTTTTTTAAAATGACATGTATTACTTAACAGTATTATTTTAAATTTTGAATGTTTGAAGCACTAAGTTTGCGGTTATTCATTACATTAAAATAAATAAAAACGACTTTGTGTTCAATCACTTTTTTTTTCTACAGACCGGTTTCAAAGCCATACAAGCTTCTTTACCAAGATATACTTAACTACTATATTCCATCTTATTTTATTCTATCAATGTTATGGGTGCGTATGGAACTAATAAATCAAG
Organism: Micrasema longulum; assembly: GCF_059751315.1. NCBI lineage: Eukaryota > Metazoa > Arthropoda > Insecta > Trichoptera > Brachycentridae > Micrasema > Micrasema longulum. Next base: position 165,556 of record NW_028279104.1, on the reverse strand, counting down.
TATTTTTGTCCTGTAAGGAAGGGAAGCGTAATGTGAGATTAATACGATCTAAAAATAGACAGGAGTGGACTAAAGAAAATAATGTTTCTTTAGTTGCTTTTTTAATTTCTAAGATTACCAAGTTGTCTAATTTTAATGTTTTATTTTCAACATGAAGAACTTTTAATCTAGGGTCTTTATTAAAATTTTGATTATTTTCTATCATTTGGTTTGCGAATTCTGAAAAAATATTATTTAGGTAACTTATTTATGTTCAATAAATTAGCGACTGCTTTTTTGATATTTGGCTTGCCAACCGCCGGCTAAATCCAATAAATAGCATGATAAATTATATATAAGTAAATAAAAATAGCAGTTTTTAAATATATTCCATATTTACATCGGTGAAATTCGAATATGTGATTGCGCAGCAGGATTTTATGTCGCGAAACGTAAATATTTTGATATTTAATATTAGGTGTTCACGGATCTTGCATTGTGATCGCGAATACAATAAAAATGGTGAGAAATTGTTATCACGTCGCTTATTAGCACGTCGATAGTTATTTATGATTGAACTACTGAGGACGCTCCGTATTCATTTTCTATTGCACAAGTTTTATAAAGATATTGAAATTATTTATGTTCTTAACTCTTAAAAGACTGTGGTAAAAAAATCCCTTTGCGCGCGGTGATGTAACATCGTGTTACCACTAGTAAAAGACGGAATATTCTAAAATTCTGACATTTGAAAAAAAAACATGGAGACATACTGTTTAATAATTCCTTTTCCATAATTTATGCAAATAAACATATAATTTAGCCCTGTTGTGGCAAAATAAATTAAAATGCATTAATACGCCGCTCATATTACGCGCGTGCTTCCCCCATCACTAGCACCAACCGACTGAAGACTGATCTGTTTTACCCAACACTCGCCACAGAACAGCGTCTCTGTCTTCCTTGTTATGAGTTCTATCTTCGATCTCTCTCTTTTACAGATGTGTTGTTGAATTAGCGCACATTTATTTTTCACGTAGCAAGGATAAATATTTTTTGTATTAACATCCAGCATAGTTATACAAAGTTTGCTTTCCAAATCCGGTGTGAAAATGCATATTTGAAGATTACGAAAAATACGAGTTCATCATTCAAAAAAATATGAGAGATATCTTGTGTCCTATGTCGACTTGTGTGACATCACAGCCACACAAGAATTAATATATATATATTTTTTTAATTATAAAATTGGCCATTTAACGATTGCTATGGAGTCTGGCAGAAGTCTCCCAAGTATTTGCTTGTATCGAAAAAAAATACGAGACTTCCATAGCGAAGTATGATTTTTTACAGTTTTTTTAAATTATCATAAAGTTAATAAATAAGTGTCATGTCGCAAAATATGACTTTTGTAAATGCCATGTTTATGAAGGCAGTATACACCAGGGCGAACCGTGTATAAAAGCGATTATGCGTAGCTTACCGTTATATTTGACTGACCATAATAATGTTTTACTGGAACTTTATTTACAGAAAAACAAATAAATAATTACTATTTATTTTAAATCATTTCCACCGTTTGTATTTTTATCCTAAAATAAATATTAATATTAATAAAGCGCGCCCAGCGGCTGAGATGAGCCAAGAAACTAGCCGATTATTCCAGCTTATTTTTTCATACAAATAAGTATTTTGAATGTTTTAACCCCAGTGCGGGTTTTATCTGCTAAATTAAACTTGCAGATTACACAAATTATTAGAAGATTTTTGAATTGAAAAACAGTATTTCAAACATTATTTCATAAGGGCTATTTTTATTTGAGATGGTACTTTTGACATAAGACGATAATTACTTTCATGCGTCATTTTGCAGGACATATGCGCTCGACGTGGCCGTTTTTAGCACTATTAATTTCTAAAACAATTCAACCAGTTGACATTTCAATTGAATACCTAATATCGACTGAATTCATGTTATTTTTTATTTATTTTTAAATGAGTTTTGTGTTAAAGGAATGGATCATATATCTATATAATATAATATTTTAAGAAGTTAAGTCGCTTAAGTTGATTTCATGGATGAGAGTTGTTTTATCACACAGAACCACAGAAAAAAATCTATTTATAGTATATATTACTTACATTATATTATGTACCTTCTATGAAGGTACAAATATATGATTTTTTTATAGCTTACCTGTAAATAAAATCACCGTTCGCCACTGCTATACACGTGAGCATGGAAAAATACTTGTATCCAGAAGCTGAACTAGTTCAGCTAATGTTTATATGGACAGGAGGAATGTTAGAGAAACCGAAAGTAGAACCGGTTATGCTTATATAATACCAGATAGCTCCTCTACGCAAGGTACGCGTACGGTTCGTAGTGTCGTGATATTTTGTGGTGTTTAGGATCAAAAATTAAATCTGAATTGCTGAAAAACATGATTTTTGTATCAAGAACTACTTTTTATCCTGTTTTTAAATCATCTTACACTTCTTTTCCTTAAAGATGAAAATGAATTAGTTTTACATTCTTTGCATTTCTATAATCCCAAATAACTTGAATTCAATATTTGAATATTAATAATTTTTAGTTTTGGAATTCTATCAAAAACTAGTACCTAGGTACCTACTTATCAATAAAAAAGACTTTTCCTTTTATCCGGACAGTTTTTGTCCGCATTCACGACACAATTAGGCATTTTTATTTTCATTTATTTTAGTTTCGAATTAAATGTCAAGGTCGCGTCAAAACCCAGCTGGCGGTTTAAGAACTAATGAATTCGCGTTGGGCATAAGTTGAGTGTCATAATTTTAAAGGGGTCAGGGTAAAACGCAGTCTGACTTTTCTTCATTAACACGTACTTCCGGATTTTCTCCCTAGATTTTTCGCCCTAAAACAGTGATTTTTGAACGATTTTGATTTGAGTACGACAAGAACTCTTAGCCATTCACATAAAAAGATAAAATGAAAAACTAACCCTCATCATGTATAAATAGCTCAAACAAGGCAAAAATAAATAATCTGTGTCCATATTTCTTGCAAAAATAAATTACATGTGACCCAGCTAATAGCAGTCAAGCCAACGCTCGGGCTGTAGCTGAATCATAAATAACTATCGACGTGCTTATAAGCGACATGATAACAAATTCTCGCCATGTTTGTTTATCGTATTCGCGATCACAATGGAACATCCGTGAACACCTAATATTAACTGTCAAAATACTTACGTTTACGGCGACGTATAATCCTGCTGCGCAATCATATATTTGAATTTCACCGGTGTAAATATGGAAAATATTCCAAAACTGCTATTTTTATTTACTTATATATAATTTATCATGCTATTTATTGCATTTAGCCGGCGGTTGGCAAGCTTAATGTCAAGAAAAGCAGTTGCCATGGTATTTGTAACTAAATTTTAACTTTTTTGTATAAGTACTCCTTACTATTTTGCAAATGCAAAATATTGTATTATTTTTTATTGTAAACGCCGATTTTTCGCCAGTGAACTGTATTTATTTACGAGGAAAACAAAAAACAACCCGACACGAGCGTTGACTTATGACTGCGATAACTTAAGCATGTTCATTATTGTCCATTGTGGTCGCTCAAATGCTTACCATGTTTTTAACCACGTCGATAGTTATTTGTGATTGAGCTACAGGACAAAGTATGTTGGGTCCGCAAGTTGTATCATTAATGCCATTCTATTAGGGTGTTTATTTTATTTATTCAACATTTTATACAATATATATAAGGGCGGGCATATTGCCTTAAGGCAATTTCTTCCTACCTACCCAAACTGTTCAGTTTGAGAAAATTACAAATACATGGACATATTGAATCTTACAATTTTATACAAAAATTAAAAACAAAGATTAGCAAAATAAAAAAATCTTAAAAAGTTAACACTATACTATGAACAGAGGAGAGGGGATGGGAAGGAATAAAGAAGGATAAAGGAACAATTTAAATATTAAGACAAAGGACAAAGTAAATAAATAGGGGCGTCTCTAACATTAGTGGGTAGATTATTCCACAATCGAGCGGCTACTACTGTAAAGGGGAGGCAAGCAATTAAGCTAGGGTTTCCTAGGACAGCGGTGCCCGTATCTTAACGGCCGTAGTGAACGGTGATGCGGTAGACAGCACGCGTAACGGTGACTAGAGAGTGGTTTCCTAGAAAAACGGTATTATCAACACTATTTAACATCGTTTTTCTAGGAAATCACTTTCTAGTCACCGTTACGACGGCTGTCCACCGCATCACCGTTCACTACGGCCGTTAAGATACGGGCACCGCTGTCCTAGGAAACCCTAGCTTTAGAGCGATGACAGGGTATTAAGAGGGTTCTCTCGATACTAGAACGAAGAGATAGTCCGTGTTGCGAAAGAGGTTGGAAGAGCTCTCTCAGATAAACAGGCGAAGTGGGATTATTTAAGATATTGTGAAGAAGTGATAGAATGTGAACGTTCATATTCGAATCTGTGCTATGTCGTTGTAGGGAGCTGTTGCCGTATTTTGATTCTCCTACAGAAATAAGTTTCCGATTGAAAAGGAACCCGCAATCCGTGGTTGATTAGTCACACATTAATTACTAGGCCAAGATCCGTTATGATGCCTAACTTGTAACTACAGAATACATATCACGTTGTCGTAGGATGATCGATTTACCATTCAGATTTCAATTCGACATATGTGTGTTTATTATGCAACTCAAAAGAGTCGTGCGTGATTTCTGCAACCATTTTTGGCCAACGTATATTAATACAAAATTGTACGCTGTAGTTTTTTTTTCAATTGATTTGTTTAATTCGTTTGCGTACATTCATAAATATATATTCAAGACATACATAACACGTGTATACTTAGAAAATTCAGCAAATTATCTAATATTCTTAAATCTAGACGTATTCTAATGCCCAACTGTTCAATTATTTAAAAAAAAAGTTTTAGATATAAAATTGGTATAAAAAAGAATTGTTTGCTTCAAATACATAAAGATAAAATAAATAGTAGTATTTCTAGGTCACAAAACGTAAGTTCGCGACCTAGAACAGGTGGTAATATCTTAATTCCTAAATTAAAAACAACTACTGCACAACATCATTATACTTAAGCTAAGGTTTCCTAGGACAGCGGTGCCCGTATTTTAACGGCCGTAGTGAACGGTGATGCGGTGGACAGCCGTCGTAACGGTGACTAGAGAATGTTTTTTATGAAAAGGGTGTTAAATGGTGTTGATAACGCCGTTTTCCTAGGAAACCAGTCTCTAGTCACCGTTACGACGGCTGTCAACCGCATCACCGTTCAGTACGGCCGTTAAGATACGGGCACCGCTGTCCTAGGAAACCCTAGCTTTACAAAGGAATATTTTTCTTAAATGAAATGAACAAAGATAATAAAAAAAGTACAGTCAGGAATACAATATATTTAAGAAAGAAGTGAAAAATTACATCTATAATTCTTCTTTATGTAACACTGATTGAAAACATCGTTTATATCCTTTTGGTAATTTATTTATAATATCCTATTTTTAATATTATTAATTAAAATGAACTATTGTAAGACGTCACTCCCCATTATGTACACAAGAATTGTTTATTTTTTTTACGTAATAGGAAACGTTAATGTAAATATATGTATTTGATAAATTAATGTAAAAAAATGTATTTAGTTGTAATATTGTATTTTTATTTGTTATTAATAAATAAAATTAAAAAATGTTAACGATTTTAGATTTACATTACAATTTACAATAGAGGTTTGTACGCTTAATCAATTCAGAAACATCACAGAAGGCTTGCCTATAAAAACAGTTTGGTTACATAAATTACCTATTTATCAATATGATAATCCTACTCAATTAGCAAGTTTGGGTAGCGTCAACCTTGAAGTAGAATCTGTTTTTGTTCAAGGTGTCGATTTTGTCGTGTCAAACTATTTGTAGGAGGAAATATGCTAATTGATTTTAATCTCGTTTTTATATCTCTTACGAGACACTGTGTCTCCTAGAACAAATTCGAATTATCGTACATTTAAATTAATTTTGTTCTATTCCTTTTTCTTGTCTCCGGGGGGCAGTTACAATCGAAAGTTAACAGGATTATCTTCGACTGTGTATAAAGTAAAATTGATATTTATGTACGAAAATGTGCGAATTCATATAAAACTTAAATTATCTTTGTCAAAAACCGGTACTGGTCGATTAGCTAGACCTGACGCGTTCGCAAAACTCACAAATGCGAAGGTTTTCGAGGTGGCTGTTATCAATATGTTTCTTTCTTGGGTGATACCGTGTGTGTTGGATTTCTCCGACGTTTCGGCTACCATTGCAGGAGCCATCTTCAGGGTAAACTGAGTGTTTTGTAAAAAAAAGTATGCGTTTAAGTATTAGTAATTTGTACCGTGTCGCAGTCGGAAGTAGGCACATTTCTATTAGTTTTTGTAGTATGTAGTACTGGAAACCATGTTGAGTTTAATTTAAGCCCATCGTCATAAATATACGAAATATTCTAAACATTTCGTATTAAATGAAGTGACGCTCGCAAAAAAATGTTCTGAACCCAAAATCACTCGCAAACGAGTTTAAAAAAATAATTCAAAAGGGACTTTTAAAAAAAACATAGCACATTTGACTTAAGTTGAATATGAAGGTTTTTAAATCAATATTCTGAATATTAAAAATGTGTTTGTAAAAGTTTTGTTAACGCTAGATTAAATGAAAAAATATATTTATAAACCAGTGTTTTAAATCCATAGCTAAACATCTAGTATATTGTTTTACTATTAAGAATCGCAGCAAAATTCAGATGAACGCAGAAGCATCTGTGTATATTTTATTACCATATCATTAGCAACTAACAAAGCAATAGTTGTCTATGTCACGCTCATAAGCGCGTCTGAGCGCGAGAGAGACAGAAATTATTTTCATAATGCGTATGCCGTGCGACGTCACACCAAACGTTTATTTACAGATACTACACAATGCGTGTGTGTAAGTTTTGTGAACGCGCCAGTTTTAAATAATCGACCAGTAATTGAACACGTTTAGAAAAAAAAAAATGCATTTTCTATTTTCAATATTTAAAGCATTAACTTTGTGGTCAAACATTTCACTAAATGTTATTAAATATTAGTATATTACCACTTACCGACTTTTTTATGTCTACCGGTTTAGTCAGCACACCAATTAAACCAACATGCAAAACCCACAATACACCTTCACCATAGTTGTTGCACAAAATATAAAACCAGCAATCCATGTTTTTTTTAAATTTATTATTTTATTTATTTACAATTTTAAAAAACCCGTTAGGGTTACATTAGAAATTTTATATTGTCTAGTCATTTTATGTCTCTTCTAGTCTAGTTAGTTCAGTCATCATGTGCTTTTTCAGATTAATTTTAAATTTGTCTCTAGTAAAAGTTTTCAAGTAGTAAGGTAAGTCGTTGTAGTGTTTAAGTCCATGATGTAGTATTTTTGACTGTCCTGTGTTTGTCTTTGCTTTTTCAATATGATAGTGTTGTTGTTGTCTGGTGTTATATTTGTGTATGTCAGCATTTTTGGCTAATATAATATCGTCGTCTTGTATGTTTCCCAGTGTTATTTTGTGCACATATTTTAAGGTCTCAATTTTAGTCAAGTAGTTTATGTCAAACTGGTGTGTTTTTTTGTACGGTTCAGTCGTAGAGGTCAGGTAGGGTAGGTTGTATGTTAGTTTAAGAATTTTATTTTGTTGTCTTTGTATTCTTGTTATGTCTGTCTTGTTACCAGTTCCCCGGAAGGCGATCATATAACTCAATTTACTTTTGACATAGGCTTCGTACATCATTTTTTTTTCCTTTCTTGGTATAAAATCTTTAATTTTGTAGAAGTGGCTATGTAGTGATGCCATTACTTTAGTGAGTCCGTCTATGTGTTTTGTCCATTTTAATTGTCTGTCCATTGTGAGTCCTAGGAAAGTCACATGTTCTAGTTCTTTAAGAGTTTCGTTGTTTATTTTTATATTAAAATGTTTATATACTTGTGACGGGTACGTCTTAAAATCGGTAAGTGGTTATATACAAATATTAAACATTTGGTAATATTCTCATTATATTTTTTATACAGAAAACATAATTTAACTCTGGAGATAAAATTTAAGGTAAATGTTAACTTCCCACTATAATACGGACCTAAGGAGGCGATTACAAACGCCATGTTTATCGGTACATATCGGGACGGTATTTATTTATTTACTTATTTTAAAGAAACAAACAGTCGACCGTGAAATATTAACTTTTTTTTTAAAATACAGGTTAAAGACAGACCAGCAAAGCTTCTAAATAAAAATCATACATATTATTAAATTGTGTTACAACAAAAGGATGTGTTTATGTGTATTTGTATGAGAGTAAGTGTAGATGTATGTTTATGTGTATTAGTCCAGGGAGTATGTGTTCAGGTGTGTGTAAGTGTGAGCGTCATTAAATAGTAAGTGGGATCGTATCGCAGCTAGAAATAATAAGTCTTAATTTATTTTTAAATAAATTAAGGGGTACGTAAAATATATCAATAGATGAAAAAAAAACATTATAGTTAGAGCAAAAGAACGATAGAGGAAAGGGTGTTGTGCATAGTTAGCGCTACAGACTGGCAGATGGAATATACTTATTTCGTGTCACGCGAAAGGGGACATTAAGATTAATTTTGGAGAGTAGGTTAAAAGAGTCGACTTTATTATTTAATCATTTATGTAAATAGCATAACTCAGATACAGCGCGTCTATTTTCTAGGGTAAAAAAATCATTTTGTTTGGCAGATTGACTGTAAGTACAAAGAGTTTTATTGTTTTTATATGGGTATTTTAAAAATTTTTGTTAAACATTTTCAATCCTTTCTATGTTTGTTATGTATTGTGGGCTCCACATTATCTCCAAATTACTGCGTACAAAAGTGTTGTATAAAGTTTTTAATGTATTTGGTTTTTTAAAAGGTTTGGAAGTTCTTAAAATGAAACCCAGCGTTTGGTAAGCTTTTTCAACAATAGAATTTATGAGACCCGAACAGCAATCAATTATCAAGAATAACTCCTAAGTCTCTAATCTCGCTACACCGTGACATGGAATTATCTTTGATCGTAAAAAAAATGCACTTTCAGTAAATGTCATTGAATATACTTTTGAGGTATTAATATACAATTGATTTTTATTACAGTAATCAAATAGACGGTATAAAGTAAATTCGATATTTATGTACGAAAATTTACATGTTTGTTTGACAATTTTAAGTATTTTCGTAGATAACCCGTAATTGAACTCGTTCAGAATTTTTTTTTTACATGTTCTATTTTAAAACTGACAACTTTATTTTACTTTTATTTGTTGACAAACTAATAAACTAAGCTAATTTTTGTTAATACGTCGATTATCAGCGCTATGATTATTTTAGGTTTTGTATTTTTGGGATCACTCCGCATGAGACATCTCAAGTTCTCTTCCGATTCTTCTCGGTCAGTTTTGCTGATTGGTCCGTTGACTTACTGTAAGCCGGAAATCTTTTACAACTCTCTTATGAGTTATAAGTGAGTTTGAATCGGGTTGTGGTCCCGTGGCTAGTGTCGCGGACTCACGGATCATAGGTCCGAGGTTCAAACCCCACTCTACCGCAACTTGATTCCCACTTTCTAATAGTGAGTTATTTACAATTCATTAAAAATGGACCCAAAATATAAATATTTTGGTAAATAATAAGAACGCAAATAAAGGTAAACGTCGTTTCGCGCCGGTTCAATTTACGTCGATTTACAATTACGCCGGTTGATGCCGGAGGGGGATTCCCCAGTTCAGGAGGACAGTAGGCGCCGCGATTCTAATAGCAGACACACTTTTACACGTTGTTTTATTATATTACCGTGTGTTTTAGCAGTCTACGGTGTGTTTGAAATTGTTTCCGAGTTAGTTTTCGTTTTGTTTTTAAGAAAAATAAAAAAGTATGATTTTATTTTTTATTTCATTATTTTTAAAATAAAAAGAATAATAAAATATTTGTAGTTTATGCTATGATTCTGCAAGAAAGGAAGCAACAATCAAAACAAATGAAACTGGATTCTTTTTTTTTCAAGTGTGAGAGTTTAATTTAGCACCGACGAACTGACGAGTTAAGTATTTAATTACAAAAATCATTATTTATGCCCATCAAGAATTATTATTCATTTTGTAAACGATTTTAAACTGTATTTATTTAGAATATATATAGGATATGTATTAAATAAACATGTTAGATTGTTCTTAGAATTTTGACACATAACCTAACCTCGTATCTTTCATCGTGTTCATTTTATGCCGATTTTTTTACGCTGGTCTCTCGGAACGAAACCCCGCCCCAGGCGTTAAACGACGTTTACCTGTATTTCCTTTTTTTAAAGTAGTTCGTTTTCATAAAATTATTTTTTCATACTTTTTTAAGAAACTTGACGGAAAAATTTAATGCTTAAGTTTTTACCGCGCTTAAGAAAACATTTTTCGTATAGAATTTCCCGTAGGACTGAACTTCTTATTCAACTTTGGCCTCCTTTCCCCTACGCCTCCATTTCTTTCCTACCGCTTGTTATTATAGTCCCGTGGTAGCGTCGAGGATCCCGAATCAGAAGGACCGAGGTTCAAATTCGTGTTTCCCTTTTTCTTGCACGATTATTTGCGACTATTATTTATGACTTATTCATCCCCTTGATTGTACCAAATTAACATTTAAAATGCGTGTTTTAAAACACACTTTGCAAACACACAATCTGGGCATACAGACCTCGCTTCCTCTACATTCATACATCTTCTCATGCACGCATGCCGATTATTCCTACTTTTGACATGTCCATCTTCAAGTATTTGATGGACTTGATCGTGCCACGTCTTTCTCGGTCTTCCTCGTTTTCTGTATCCATCAACATTTGCATCGTAGATCCTTTTAGCCGTTCTTTCGCTGTCCATTCACTCTACATGTCCAAACCCACGAAGCACGCCTTTCTTGATTCTGTCGATAATGCATGTCTCAGCCTTACACACTTCACGGATCTCGACATTTGTGCACCTATCATACATCGTTTTACCACACATTCGCCTGAGGGATCGCATTTCGACAGCATTTAACCGACTTTCATCATCATTTTTCCAATTCCATACTTCGCCTCCATACATTAGAGTTGGAACTAGAACTCCGTTGTGAACTGCTAGTTTAGCCTCCTGCGATAAACATTTGTTTGCCAAAGTAGATTTTAGTGCACCGTTCACCCTGTTCCCGGCACTCACCCTCCTTTCAATATCTTTCTCGGCCTTTCCGTCCCTAGTAAAAATACTTCCCAGGTACACAAATTCTTCTACCTGATTCATCTGTATATTTTATTTGTTATATTTTTACATGTATTACTGTTGATATACCTAATTAATAAAATAAAAGAATAAAAAATAAACACAAAATTTAAATATTTATGTGAATCTGAAAGCAAATATTTATTTTCTGAAAAGAAACAACATGCTATAAAAACCATATGTTTTTCTTCGTCAACAACAAATGTTAAATCATTACTGTTGGAAAAATTTTCAAAATATTATGAAGGAAAATAAATATTCCCATATTCTGAACAATTGAAAGGCATTGGTAATGTTTATAAAACATTAAGAATACAATAGCATTGAATTTCTTTGCCGAGTCAAGTAAACATCTTTATCATTCCGCCAATTGTACAATAACTCAGATATTCCTCATTATACTTGATCGGCCTCGTGGCGTAATGGTCAGCGCGTTAGCCTGCCATGCAAGAGGTCTCGGGTTGGATTGCAGCGTGTCTTGATCATGTTATCGTTACATGAAGGTAAGCCGATCAGTATTATGCCTCAGATGCCAGTCTAGAGACTGTGAAGTTTTCTAGTGTAGAAACATTTTTTTTTTTTTTTTGTCTTTTTACAATAAACATAAGTGATAAAACAGAGTATACAAAAAATAAAGCATAATTACATAGCAATGAAAAACATATTAATAGTAAAAATAGTAAACAAAAAATCCCACAAAGGCATGGCCTGTTCGTGGGTATACAAGAAAATGAAAATGAATTTTTGCTCCTATAATAAATAAAGGACAGTTATAATTGTTGTGTAACATAAGAAAGAAATCGTACAATATTCTGTAAAAGATTATATGGCAGTTTTTTTTATAGTATTTAAAATAGGAAATAAAAAATATAGAAAAAACACAAAAATATTTCTTATTATTAAAGGGCAACAAAACATATCATAGAAAAAAAAGTATTGATATCTTTAGTTTGAATCCAGGATAGTGCATGTTTTATTAAAGAAGGAAAATTTTGAAAGTTTGGAATCAATGAAATATTATCATTAAAAAAAAATTTGGGCCAATAAAATATGCATGTTTCTGTGTGAGCCTCGTTTAACAATGTAGTATTTCTAACACACGATTCCTTCTTTGACTTGATCTATTTGAATTGCTTGTAAATAAATTTTGGTTCTTAAATATATATTTTAAACATTGAAAACAATATATTTGTATTAGGTCTAAAAGTTTAGCTTCTTAGAACAATTGGAAAGAGGGAAAAGTACGATTTTTGTAAAGCATTATTTTTAGTATTAATTTTTAAACAGTTTCTAATGGATTAATATGGTTATTGCAAGTTCCCCCCCATCTAATTATTCCATAGGAAAGCGATGACTGTACAAGTGCCTAATATACCATTTTAATCGTATTTAGCTGGGCGTAAATACTTAGTCGTTTGAACACATAGGTCTAAATAACCATGTCTGAGTCCCGAGACCTCTCACATGGAAGGCAAACCCGCTGACCATTAAACCACGAGGCGGACAAAAATAAATACTAAATAAAATTACATTTTAAATTTAAACCTAAACGAAAATTCGTAAAAATATGTTTAATTTCGTGTAATATAAATCTGTTGATTTTATGAATATCATACTAGAGGGTTCGTAATGTAAATGTCGAAATGAGAAAATGACGTCAGATATCCAGGGGTGTCTAGTCATGACTCCGTAAGAAATGAAATCCAGTCTTTTGTCTACTAATATTTGGACAAACTCAAAATATCGTGAAAAATATGGTATTTAAAAATGAACATTTCCACCAATTCAATTGGTATAGGGGATTTTAGAGGTATAATAATCTCTCCATAATCTATTTACTATGCAATGGGTATCGCTAATCCGTCTAACTTCTTGACTCTAGATTCTGCCTCTTTTGGGTTTCCCTGCGATTGCCTTTAGTACTTTCATCTCTGACGTTCTGAGCAGTTATTTGGTTTTTCTATTTAGTTTTTCTATTTGGTTTTTCTACTTGGTTTTTCGTATTTTTTATTTTCTCTCTATCTATTCTCGCCTCTGTTGTATACACCATGATTTGGTCTGACACACGTTTTGTATATCCGAATTATGTTTCCAATAATCATGTGTTCATTGTACTATACGACATTTCTTAGGCATCCGGATGTTTACTAACCGAGATGGATATGTTTTCGTCATCACTATGGCAGCATCATCTGCTTGGCATGTGATGTTAATGACCTTATCTCCCTTAATAGATTCACTACTTTTTTTATTTTCAAAAGAGTTTTTTTAAATATATTTATTTTGCTTGTGTAAGAAAATATTTTAGGCGCATATATTGTTGTTGTATATTTAGTTATAAAGGTGCTAAACTTGCTTTGTTTCTTTGTTGTTCTCAATATGTGTTATTATCTAAATGCTAATATTATTTATGTACCGAATTGAGTTGTTGTAATTCCTGGGAATGTAATTCAACGTATTATACTTGTAAAATACTTTGTGTTATATGATTTATAAATAAAAAAATAAATAAAAAACCGCGATTTATTATCGACAATGACATTGTTTGATGCGTTGCGAGTTGCGATGGTCAGCCGAGCGATACGCTAAAGATGCATGCTGACTTTACTCCAAGGTAGAAATCATTAATTTAAATAAGGCATTGTTTTATGGACTACGGACTATGGACTATAGACTATTGTATCTTGTATTGTACCTGTCCATTATCAACGTGAGTTGTATTCGCCTGTTTTAGGTCGGAAGAATATCATTCAATATTTATCATTCCAACTCGTTTATGAATTTAGGACGTTTGCGGTAAAATCAAATGATATTAATGATTTATTTACAATTTACTTGTTTACATTTAAGTACATTTCTTTTAACATATTTAATAAATTCACTAGCGGACCCGACAGACGTTTTCCTGCCCGAACGTTGGCCTGCCTGCTATTTATTACCTTGGAAAAAGACAATTCATTGATAGGTAGGTACCTAGGTACTTGTTTGTGATTAAATTCCAAAACTAAAAATTGTTAATATTCAAATATTGGATTTAAGTAGGTACCTAGGTACTTGTTTATGGTTGAATTCCAAAACATAAAATAAATATTTTTTCAAATATGGCATTCTTTTTGCAAACGTTTCACTCCGGTCTTCTCGCCAACAGAGGGGTGTACTTATATGGGAGTACGATTTAAACTAATGTTTTGAATTTAATATTATTTTAGTATTACCAAAAATCCAATAAAAATAAATGAATGGGTAGAAATTAAAAGGAATTTAAGGAAATAATCAGAAAAGAATGCCATATTTGAAAAAATATTTATTTTATGTTTTGGAATTCAACCATAAACAAGTACCTAGGTACCTACTTAAATCCAATATTTGAATATTGTCAATTTTTAGTTTTGGAATTTAATCACAAACAAGTACCTAGGTACCTACTTATCAATAACAAGTCTTTTTCCAAGCTTATCGCAGGCAAGCCATATTTATTTAACTTATTATTTATTTAACTTTTTGTACATATTTTTATGTGTACATTGGCGGGCTTATTGCCAAATGGCAATTTCTTCCAACCAATTTAGTTTTATTTTAAAATTATCATTACGTGAGCCAGTGTAGGTCTATTTATTTTTTTATATTAAAAAAAATCTTGTACAGATTTTAGTGGAAAATCAGAGAGTAAGAAATAGAAAAAAAATAGCTGTAGAAGCAAAAAAAAATAAGTAGAAATAAAAATATAAAAAAATTACAAAAAAAATAAAAATTTTATCCGGAAAAGAAATCATTGACATTTATATTAATTTGTGACCCAGTTTATAAATAATCAGATGATCTATTTGAAATAAATCAATACTTATCAGTTTTTCATACCTATCACTTATCAGCTTATCAGTTCGTGGTTTACCTCTTTGTTCCAATTCTTAAAGCACCCTCTTAACTCTTGTGTGGCTTCGGTGTCACACTAGTCGACATAGGACACAAGACTTAATATATCTCTCTTATTTTTTAAAATTATGAATTTGTGTTTTTGTAATCTTCAAATGGACATTTTCACACCCGATTTGTAAAGTAAAATTTGTATAACTATGCTAAATGTTAATACAAAAAATATTTATCCTTGCTATGCGAAGAATGAATGTCCGCTAATTTAACAAAACATCTATACAGATGCCTTATACAAGAGAGCACGAATATAAAAGTCGTAACAAGGAAGACAGAGATGCTGTTCTGCGGCGGGAGTCGTCTAAAACAGATTCAGTCTTCAGTCGGTTGATGGCAATGATGGGGGACGCACGCGCGTAGCATGAGCGGCGTATTTGTGATTTTTAAATCAATTTGATATAACAGAGCCAAATAATATGTTTATTCGCATACATTGTGGAAAAGAAATTATAAAACAGTATGTCTCTATGTTTTTAATTTTTTTCAAATGTCTGAACTTTAGAATATTCCGTCTTTTGCTAGCGGTAACACGATGTTACATCACCGCGCGCAAAGGGATTATTAACCACAGAGTTAATACCGTAAAGTGGTCACTTAAACCAGCCAACGACAGGGCATGAGCCCTGCAGGTGTAGATTCCTAGACTACTTTACATTTAATTTTTTAAAATTTCATTCGTTCCAAAAAAATATTTTAATGTGCCAATTTGTCTTCTTGCTCATACTGATCATCGTGGTTTCGGATGCGACGGGGTTTAATGAACACACTGTATATAAAAAAAAATATTTAAAAAAACTTTATTATTGTAAAGTTTATTTAAATTATAAAATACTTAAGAAAACAATCGTTATAAAACACAAACGTCAGAACAAACTTGGGCTACCATATAAAAAAATATATTGCTAGATACGGCAGACGATACGGCACTGTGATTTCGGGGAAAAATCCACTAGAAATGCAAAAAAATGCAAAACGATTTAAATAAACTTTTGAATTGGGCACATGATTTTGGTCTCATTATTAATACAAAAAAAAACAAAATGTTTGTATATTAAATCACCTCATGCTAAAAAATACATACTTCAAAATTTCATTGCCCATAATGTTGACTGTCTACATAATAAAATTCTATTACACTGTAACTGCGATGTTATTCAATTTGAAAGTCAATATAAATATTTAGGAATAATATATAGATGTCAATTTTAAATGGAATTGTAAAATATCTAACCTTTGTGATCGATTGCGGACTCTAGTTAGTACTTTTTATAAGTTATCGTTTATTCTGCCTAAAAGTACACTCAGAATTATTTATTTTTCCTTGGTGGAGGCTATTCTAAGATATGGTATCAAAGCATGGGGTCACTCAACAATCACAAACATAAAAATGATACAGAGTTTACAGTGTTTCATCGTTAAAAAAATAGTCTCTAATGATATTTACAAAATAGTAACAAATGTGTACTATATAAATCTATTAGGGCGCTGCCGGTTCGAGGAATTCTGTGGCTCTGTATCATTTTGGAACAAAGAAAAAGTGATGAATTCAAAAATTGATTGGAACATGGTTATAACACAAGATTCACACAAAATGAAGGTTTAGTGATTCCAAAGACAAGAAACAAATATGGGACAGGAACTTTAAAATAAGTGGTTCCAGTTATGTTCAATTTGTTACCAAACAATCTGAGAAATGGCACTACCAAAAGTGACAAGGGCAAAATAATAGATTGGCTATTCGATCAGGAGTTTATATATTAAAAAAATGAATATTTGTAAATAAAGATATATATAAAATAGAATTTATAACTAAGTAATATTCTCATGGATGTTTATGTGTGTATATGTATGTTCACATGTATGTATGTATGTATGTATGTATGTGTATATATGTGTGTGTGGATATGTATGTGTGCATGTACGGGTATAAATATGTATGGATATGGATGAGGATGATATAAAGATATAGACTTACACATAGATATAGATATAGATATGGATATGTTAATAAATAATGTTTTTAATAAAATGTTTTGTGCCTATTAAATATGTACACACTTCTGTTTAAAATTTTGGTAATCCGGTTCTGTATTAATTTATTTTTTATCTTAAAATTGCGTGATCATTCACTTATTTTTTGCTTTTTTTTTACATCTTCTAAATATTTTTTTTGAAAGCATCAATTACATGTACTTTTTTTCGCATCTATATCAAAGTTAGTAGTAATTATTATTATAAAACCATGTAGGACTATCATATGATTAATTGTAAAGGATCTTTATCGACAAGCCATATTCATTGGCTTGGTGAGTCCTGTAAAAAAAAAAAATAATTTCAAAAATGTCTTAAAATAACTAAAATGTAATATTGTATGTAAATAATAAATAAACAAATTAATTAATTAAATTACATGCATGCAAAAAATAGAGCAGATTGGTCAGGAAAAGTCTTTAGTCTTGAACTTACAGATACAAATTTTAAAAATTATCGTACATGTAAAAATAAAAAATGAGGCAAAAGACAACAATAAAATATTATTTGATTTTGTTAACGTTTTGCCAATTAACAAACAGTGTCAGTATAAGATAATTACAGATCATTTCCTCGATTGCAATTTTAAATCCAAAATAAACCACCAGATCATGACCCGACAAGTATCGGCACAGCAGCTGATGGTACCACGACAGAAAAACTACTATGGTGACAGAACAATGGGTAGTGTAGTACTAAAACTGTACAATTTAATACCAGCTAAAAATCGTGAAGAAAAAAACCTAATTTCATCAAAAAAAATAGTAAAAAAAATATTAAACAGCAAGTGAAACTTAAGTGTATAAATATATTGTATTCTTTAATTATTATTTAGCTATGTACTTACTTATAAATTTAAAAAAAAATTCAAGTAACCCGCAGACAAGCTTCGACTTTGCGGGAATAAAAATACAATTATGTATGTTACTTATTTGTTAAAATGAATAAAACTTTAAAAAAAAATAACGAGATATGATTATTTTTCTTCGTGTACCTGAGGAATGACACTGGTAGTGAAAGGGTTAACAGCAAAGCGACAACAGAAACGAGTCAGTGATATGTCATAAGCCCTGTAAATTCCTAGACTTCCAAATTCCTCCTTCTAAAATATTCTCTATCTCTGTTCCAATTTATGAATCATAATATTATGCATTATTGGGGCGTAATAACTCATATTTGTTTTTATTTCAAGTACTAAAAGATAATGTAATCATATAATCTAGCGATTGTTGATTAATCTAGAAAATTCCTAATTGAAAAGTCATAGCTTTAGTGTACGTTGGTAAATATTACTACGTCGTATTAGGTGTTCACATAAGTTGTGTCCGTTTTGAAAAATAAGCATAACAAAACAAAATGGTTTACACATCATAGATGTTTACCATTAACCTGTCCCTATATTGCTTCATTAAAAAAAAAAATAGTTTAATTTGGGAGCATCGAAACCCGTCGAAAAGCACAGTTTTATCTGCTGTCTTCGGGCGCACGGCGCACGGCGCACGGTATACAAATATAACCATTTTTGATAAACGCAAAACATACCGACTACTACTACTACTCTACCATCACGCCATTCCCCCGTAGGAGTAGGCAGAGAGAATGGACCGCCACATACGTCTATCCTGGTATACATTCCTAGCTTCTTCTACATTCATACATCTTGTCACACATGCCCTTCGGTTCTGTCTGCTTTTGACATGACCAGACTTAAGATTTTGGTTTATCTGATCATGCCACGTCTTTCTTGGTCGTCCTCGTCTCACGTTGCCGTTCATTTTTGCCATATATACTTGTTTTACCATTCTTTCGTCGTCCATTCGTTTTATGTGACCAAATCATCTCAGAGACCCTTTCTTAATCTTATCAATTATACTTGTCTCAGATTTACACTCTCGCCTGATTTCATCATTCGTAACCCTGTCATACATTGATTTCCCACACATTCGTCTAAGAGATCGCATTTCAACCGCGTTCACTCGGCTTTCATCCTTCCTCTGCCAGTTCCATGTTTTGCTTCTATACATAAGTGTTGGGACTAAAACTCCGTTGTGCACTGCCAGTTTAGCTTCGATACCGATATGCAAACATACCGATACTGAGAATTTTATTCTCATAATTGATATCAAACTTTTGATTGTGTTCATTTAATCAATTTTGCAAGAACTCAAATCTTGCAATAGCAAAGCATTTCCGGGTTCAGCTCATTCGTTATAATACTTACATTTCTTCAAAAACATGAACATGATCATTAACTGGATACTGTAACCTTGTAAAAAACAAGCCCAACGTACCCCGTTTTGAAAGCATTTTAGTACTGGATTATAATTCTAAGTTGCCTGATTAAGCGCCATCTGACGGCCGCGGTAGTAACTCATCCATACGATATCCGTGCATTAGAAGTAGATTCCTTTCCATTTGAAAACTCGGGACGAACAGTCCAACTGTCGCACAAGGACTCAAAGAGAGGCGAACGCACATTTAAAAAATGTAGTCCTTCAAGAAAGGGAACGTTCAACGTAACGTAAGCCTATTTGTTTTAAATTTATTACCGAAATTCTTGTAGAGAGAGATATCATATTCTAATGAGATTGTATTTTATATAGGTTTCCTTTTTCTCCACCTTTTTCTCCACCCTTTTCTCTACCCTTTTCTCTACACTTTTCTATACCTTTTTTACCTTTTTCTATATTTTTTCCATTTTATCACCTTATTCTATTTTATTTACTCCACTTTTTATCTACTGTGTCTGATGATAAAGATTTTACAATGTAGTATATTTACTCCATGATTTGAATGGATCACTAATTTTTACGAAGTTTATTCGTAAATACCTGGAAAAGTCGGTGTCGGATTTTAAAGTTTTCTTCAAGATCATGAGACACAAATTTACAAATGCAAGGAAGCAGACGATCATTTACTGAATTAAAATGTCGACAAATAATCTTCTGGGAAATCATCAACTGAGCCAACCACGAGTAAAAATACATTAACCGAAGACATCGCATATCGAGTTCCATCTGCGGATTTTATTTTGTAAAATCAACATTATTTCGTATCATCTCGAGAAGAAAACAATCAAGAATCTTTTTCACTTGTCATTATTATTGTTACGAATATTTATTTCTTGGTTAAATTTATTGTAAACCACTTACTCATATTAGCTAGGCAGAATTCTGAATTTTTATATTAACAAATCTTGGTACATTTGTAGAGAATTGCTTCTTTTATTAAAATTTTGTATTTCACTAACGAGTTGTTTATTTCATAAAATCCAGATCTTTAAGTCACATTTGTTCCATTTTACAGAAAGGTATTTTATATATAACGTTTTTGATTCCGTTCATAAAAATAAATTTACACAACATAATCTTATTCTTTTGGAGAATTCTCATGTTCTTGCCGATTGAGCGAAACTGGTGAATGGTAAGTTGTTTGTAGGTACTTTATTTGGTTATCTGCATTATTCTTCTTAATCTTAAAAATTTGCTTATTGATTTTTGATAACCTATCTCTATAATGTCGCCCACCTGGGACTAAATAATTTATTTCAACCTACACTGACCGTTACAATACGGAAGTCGAAATGTCATTTCATTAAATTCTGGATTGTCTGCCTCTGAGGTACAGAGTTTAATAGTCCATTATTAATAAAAAAGCACAGAAATTCCTCATTGTTACTGCGACTTCTTTTAAATAACCAAAACGCCCATATCTAGTCCAAACAAACGCTTCCTTTCTTGATTTTGTCGATAACGCTAATCAGGCGCATAAAAATCATATTTATTAAGTGCTTACGTACGTAATGTTTCAAATAAGACCCAGTTAAAAGTAAATTAATGGCAGTGATACGTTATATTATTACAAATAATAGTACTTTACCACTTAACCTAGATTAAAAATTAAGTTAAGCAGGTGTATCTACCATTGAAGCCAGTAATCATCATTTATCTCTTGATTACTTAATTTTATTTATTTATTTATTTATTAACGGACATTGTCCATGTATACACTTTATAAGGTTTAAATATTACAATAAAATAATAGTTTAAAACGTTTTAAAAAAAGAAAGAAGCATTGACAAACATAAGGGACATCGAGACAAGATCTGGACTATTTATTTAGTGCTCGTTTAAATCGTTGTAAACTTAAACCAAAAAGTCCAGATCTTGTCTTGAGTTAACAATACGACAAAGACGGGTCATTGGAGAATTTAGGCCACAGTTTGTTCTATGCTGATCGATGAACAGTACTTCATTGTTTCTCAATCTACGAGTCGGAATATTGAATTTTACTTGTCCCAGTAATGATGGAACATCGATTATACCATTTAGTATGCCGAACATATATATGGAGTCAATATTAGTTCTACGTTTTTGTAGACTAGAAATATTTAACATTGACTCTATTTCAGCGTAAGAATAATTATCTCTCTCTAGTCCGAGCATCCACGCTATTTTTCGAAGCAAGCGATGTTGGACCGATTCAGTGTGATTTATGCGATTGACATAGAATGGAGACCAGACCACGGAGGCATATTCTAGAAGAGGGCGAACAGTAGATCAATAAAGAGTTTTGATCAGAGGATATTCTGTTAATGAAGCCAAGTAATTTCAGTGATTTATTTACTGTATTATCTATATGCTCGTTGTATGTCAGTTTATAGTCCAAAACAACTCCTAAATCTCTGATGCACTTGACTACATCAGTTTTGGAGTTTTCTAATGGGTACTCGAAGGAAATTGATTGTTTTGTTCTATGAAATGACATTATTTTGCATTTTTTAATATTTAGTTCTAATTTATTGACTTTACACCATCGGTTAAAAGAGTTTATGTCTGATTGAAGATTTTAAAAGTCAATCATTGCATGCCTTGTAACATTAATTTTGTGTTCAAATCCTAACATGTTTTATAATAATAAATAAACACTTTTGTAAATAGAATGCTAGCAAACATGATTAGGAACATGTTAACAATAAAAAATGCAAGCAGCATTTTGCACAGCACCAGCATAAACAGCCATTG
Organism: Micrasema longulum; assembly: GCF_059751315.1. Taxonomy (NCBI): domain Eukaryota; kingdom Metazoa; phylum Arthropoda; class Insecta; order Trichoptera; family Brachycentridae; genus Micrasema; species Micrasema longulum. The sequence continues at coordinate 143,238 of NW_028279104.1, read as the reverse complement.
GTGTCACGGCAGGGGAGGAATCTTTTTGAACAGAATTTCTTCCGGTATCACCCTATTCCATTGTAAAGCTAGGGTTTCCTAGGACAGCGGTGCCCGTATTTTAACGGCCGTAGTGAACGGTGATGCAGTGGACAGCCGTCGTAACATTGACTAGAGAGTGGTTTCCTAGGGAAATGGTGTTGATTACACCGTTTTCCTAAAAAAACCACATTGTAGTATTGGCAAATACGCATTTCATAGATACATATTTTTATTTCTTATTTTTTCGTGATAATATATACTTGCTTGTTTATTAATTTAACTTAAAAATGTCTTTCTTGCTTACCGTAACACTTTATTTATTGTTTGCTTTACAGAATTTATTTCATAAGCTTATATCTTTACATTTTTTGTTTATATGTTTCTTGCATACCTTTGTTATTATTGTTTTTTTCTTTTTTCTTTGTAAAACTTTTTATCATATCATTTTTAACTAATTTCACTTTTTTTTTTCTGTATATTCTATGTTTATTATTTAGTATGTTAGCATGTATTTCATTTTTATTTTTGTAAATGCCTTTTGGGCGTTAAGCTAGGGTTTCCTAGGACAGCGGTGCCCGTATTTTAACGGCCGTAGTGAACGGTGATGCGGTGGACAGCCATCGTAAAAGTGATTAGAAAATGGTTTCCTAGGAAAAAGGTGTTAAATGGTGTTGATAACACCGTTTTCCTAGGAAACCACACTCTAGTCACCGTTACGACGGCTGTCCACTGCATCACCGTTCACTACGGCCGTTAAAATACGGGCACCGCTGTCCTAGGAAACCCTAGCTTAAGCGGAGCTTCAATTGAACGTTGTTATGCAGAAAGCAGCCAGTCCACAATTTCGGAAAAATGAGATATTGATGTTATCGGGTGCGTTAAGGTCGATTCTATGTTCTGCTAAAAGCAGCCAGACCGCTTTCATACAAAAAACTGTATTAATCACCTCCGGGGAAAGGTGTCGATCACAAAAACGGCATTTCTTAATTTGCAGAAAACGCTCACAAAACTAGAAAAATCTTATGGTACTTTAAAATCTTTTAAATTGGTCAAATACACAATAAGATTCTTGTTTGTAATATATAAAAAAACTTATGTATTCATTTCTAAATTCCCAAATTTCTATATTGGAAAAACTTCACGTAAATTTAAAGTTAGAATCAAAAAACATATAAGATGTCTAAGTAATAATAATTTTTCAGAATTCGCAAATCATCTTATATCCGAAAACCATGAATTTAATCAAGAAACGTGTGTAGAAATTTTGCAAGTCAATAAAAATGGTTTTCGTTTAGATAATTTAGAACGATTAGAAATTAGTAAAGCCATTAATCAAAAACTTCAAATAATAAATAATCAATTAAATTTAACTTCGAGTCCTCTTTTAAAACTATTCCCGTTATGATTTATTTTATCTTCTTTCTCTCTTTTTCTTTCAATTTTCTGTCTCTTTCATGCAATATTTTATTATATAAATAGCGACGCGTGTAATTATAAGTTAGTTAAATTCCTGACGATGAGGTAGTAACCTCGAGACCGGTCGAAGTGTAATTAAAAAAATTAAGTGGTTTGTACAAATTTATAAACAAATAAGTGTAAAATGTCATACCACAAGTGAAAAATGTTTTTAATAGCAATAATATATTTATGTATTCATTGTTTATCGTTTGTTGAAGACAAAAACATTCAAACTATTGTGTAGATTTGACACTTCACTCTTTTCACAAAATGGCTATTTTCTCAGTTTCACTTTTCTGTGGCTGGCTGCCTTCTGTATAACTACGTTTAATTTTGAGACAGATTCTATTGGTTTTGGAAAAGGTGATATAAAATCATTTCTACTAATAATACCTCTAGATTAATAACACTGATTGTATTGATTTTATTTAAGAAGGTAAACATGAACAGAAAACATATTACAACAGAGATGAAGAACATTTAAGAAAAGGTAATAGAAGTCTAGGCATCTACAGGGCTTATGAAATATCAATGGCTGGTTTAAGTGGCCACTTTACACACTGTGTAACATTCAACATTTTGCCCATATTTGAACATCTATATTCCTTCAATTCATTCATTTGTTGATGTTTGTGAAGTAAAAGAGCTGAAACCTTTATTTATGCGGGTGAGATTCATCTAAGCAGGGAGAGCAGGGGAATATTACCTCATACCTCATATCATATTACAGTATGGAATAATCGGATAAGGTGGTGCCTTTAAAACAAATATTTTACCCGTCGAAAAAATACGAAAATTAATTATAAAAGTCATGAAAACCCGTCTACTTTTCCCCCTGTCCAATTGATTAAAAAATTCAGGGTTCTAGAGATATGAAATCAAAATTTAAAAATAATTGTTTACTTTAAATCCATAAAGACAACATAGAACCTAGAAGTAAGAGAGTACCAATAGCACGTCATTATTAGCCCAGAAATATTAGACCAAAAATAGCCATACAAATCAAATATTTTACAACCAGCTGATTTTTTGCACATGTGTTCTAGGTAGATGTGGTACTTAATTATTACTCAAAACTCCCACTTGCGTCTTGAAATATTTCATTGCACAGGTGTCTGGTGGTATATTTTTTAACTTTTAAACGCAAGCAACTAGAATAATTTGGGGTATGGCGTTTTAATCACAAAATTGCGTTTTTATTTATTATCTTGCAAAACATTGCTTGAAAGAGCGGCGTTGTTTCGCTATCGAGGCGATCTACGAACACGCGCGGCGCAAAGATCTACATTTCTCTGAAAACCGCACGTAAATCGGTTAAGCAGAATTATACATATAAAAAAGGTACGGCCTAAGCCAATTACAACAGTTATATGAAGAAACATGACGTGTGTACAAGTAACCGAACAAAGAGAACATAAAACATATTTGGAAAAATTATACTCAAACAATTATATTATATTTTATATAACTCAATTATACCTAAACGGCATAATAGGATGGAGAGGCACTTATAAATCAATATTAAAACCTCTCGAATCTGCTCAAAAATCTATTATAAAAATATTTTTTAAAAAGCCGTTCAGGTACCCCAGCGTCAAGTTGTTCGAGGAATTTACTATAGAAATTAGTATGGAAATTGAAAAAAAAAAATTTTTAGGCGTTGCCGAATATGTAAAGGTTTCAGCTTTTTAACTTCACAAAGATCAACAAATAAAAGAATTGAAGGGAAATAGATATTCAAATATGGGCAAAATGGTGAATGTTACACAGTGTGTAAAGTGGCCACTTAAAGCAGTCAATGACAGGTCATAAGCCCTGTAGATGCCTAGACTTCTATATTACCTTATATGTTAATCTTATACAAAATACGCAGCAGCGTTGGGAGGATAATTACCGCGCTTCTTCTACAGGTAAAATCACTAAACCCAACGCTGGCTGATGCAGCAAACTTCCGTCGTCATCCCCAAAGTACTTTCGAAACGACCCAAATTTTTACCGGAGTTATCTATAAAGGTTTAAATTAAGGAATGATGACTATTGTCCATGCGATGATATTTCTTCACAGAGTATCGAACATCTATTATTTCAGTGCCCATTTTTCAATTTGCAACGCCATAACCTTGAAGCAGAATGCAGGAAAGATGGAATATCCTTAACAGATATCCACACTGTAGTTAAAAGTAGTTATCACGCGCCATTGTTCTTGGACTTTGCAACAATGGTGATTGGACTCAAAAAGGTAATAAACCAAAATCAGTGATCAAAATCAGTGAACAAAAACGATTTTTTCCGAGTACCTTAGCCTTGTACATGACACGTAAGGCTACTAAATACAAGGGTCCAAATATTTTATGTTTTTGAATATTTATATGTTAATCTTAACTACTTCCACACTTTGTATATGGATTCATAAAATGGTCGCAATGTAGTAAACATATGCAAGAATCAATACAAAGAAAATGAATAAAGCACTTAAAAGTAACATTTAATTTTAATAAATATACTAGAACCACAGATTTATATAGAATAACAAAAATGCTCAATCTAGAAGAATTGATCTACACAGAAAAAAATAAAATGATACTTAAGATGAAAAAGAATAAAATAAAGACAAATATAAAATTTAATTTTAACTGCAATATACATAAAATAAATGCAAGAGCATTAAATAATTTAATTTGCGAACAACCTAGGACCAACAGAAAAAGAAACAGTTTTTTGTATACAGCAATCAATTTTTACAATTCACTTTCTAATAATCTAAAAAATATACAAAATATGTACGTACTTAAAAAACACCCAAATAAAACAGTTCTTACAGTCCGTGTGACGAGTGATATGTGATGTTATTTTATTTAAACTATTGTGTTATTATATATAATATCCCCTCATACCAGCACTTTTGCTGATTGGGAATATTTCGTACAGATAAAATTTCGTACAGAAAAAAAAAACCAGCCAATGACAGGTCATAAGCCGCCTTGACTTCCATATTCCCTTATTTAAGGTATTCTCCATCCGTGTTGTAATTTGTTAATCTTAATGACCCCCGAGGGGGTGAAATCCAGTCTTTTGTCTATGAACATTTGGACAAACTCAAATATTGTAATGAAACCAACTGGTCCAAGAAGAAGTTTAAAAATTGAAAAATTGTTTTCAGGCGTTGCCTAGTATGTGAAATAATTCAGTCAGATGAATCTCTTCACAACAATAAAGGTTTCAGCTCTTTAACTTCACTAAAATCAACAGATGGAAGAATTGAAGAAATATGGATGTTCAAACATAGGCAAAATGGTGAATGTTACACAGTGTGTAAAGTGGCCACTTACACCAGCCAATGACAGGTCATAAGCCCTGTAAATGCCTTGACTTCCATATTCCCCTATTTAAGGTATTCTCCATCCCTGTGGTAATTTGTTAATGATAAAATATGTAATAAAATATAATATGTAATGTTTAAAAACCTTGTATTTTGTCATAAAAAAAAAAAAAACTTCTATATTAAAACTATCGCATCAAAGTTCATTGAATTTTTTTTTTTAATATGTCTTAGGAGGAAAATATTTTTCTAGTTGACTCCTTTCCGAGCCCCATTAAAACATATGCTCGTATGAACATTATTGTACGAACGTTTATTTCTCTATTCATAGTTAAGTACCGCGCATTAGTTATTTATTTGCTCAGGCAATCTTGCGCGCGATAGGTAACTAACTGGTAACACCTATTCTGTCTTCTCGTTTCTCGCACGTTCCGCGGGAAATTGTTGAGAAAAACGCGCCAAACCGACGCCATATTGGTAAAATACGAACCATTGTTCTATTTTGAAATTACAATTCCTTATCTACGCGGTGACGCCATCTATGTGCGCCTGAGATAAAACTTGTTATGAAATATGAATTACTCACCTGTCCCACTTTTTCTCGGAAAATGATGCATAGGGAACCTCATTCAGAACTATTATTTCCGACCAGCAGTATTTTGAAAATGTCCAAATATTTAAAGGCTTAAGAGGAAACGCGGTCTGACTTTTTTGTATACCAACAAAACGTATTTGGGTATTTTCTCCCTGAAGTTTGGTACAATAGTCCTTAAAATATAGCTTGATTAAAATGACAGCTGTCAAACTAATGTCAGTAGTGATGGGAAATCGGTTTTATCAGTTTTTTCATGCAAACATGAAACTCTGTTTCCGAAAATAAAAACCCAAAAACAAGCCTATAACAGAGTGTTAAAGACAATTATTTACTAAAAAATAAGACATTATATATTTTTTTTCCTCGAACGCAACCCTGGTAGATCTATGAATAACACATTTATGCTCCTTACCTCTTTTTTACATATTATATTGAAGATTTTAATATCTACGAACACGCACAGCGCAAAGACCTATATTTATCTGAAAACCGCACGTAAATTGGTTAAGCCGTTTAGGAGGAGTTCAGTGACATCTCACGTACAGAGGAATTATATATTTATTTATTTATTTATGTTGTTCATTAACGCCCAAAAGGCATTTACAAAAAAATAAAAATGAAATACATGATAACATACTAAAAAAAAAACATAGAATATACAGAAAAAAATTGTGAAATTAGTTAAAAAGGATATGATAAAAAATTTTACAAAGTAAAAAAAAAAAAACAATAATAACAAAGGTATGTAAGAAAAAACAGTAAAAATATTTAAAAAAATGTATAGATATAAGCTTATGAAATAAATTCTGTAAAGCAAACAATAAATAAAGTGTTACGGTAAGCAAGAAAAACATTTTTAAGTTAAATTAATAAACAAGCAAGCATATATAATCACGAAAAAATAAGAAATAAAAATATGTATCTATGAAATGCGTATTTGCCACTACTACAATGCAATTTGATATAATAGTAAAAAATAAAAAAACAAGCATAAGGTAATAAAAATAAACAAGAAAGTATTTTTTTAATTTATGGAATTGAATTGTCAATAATAGTTTGACGAGCAGCTACAAATAAACTTGATATTGTGGACTTATAAGATGGTAAAGAATTGGACAAAATGTCTGCAGCCGTTCCAGAAGTGTTACCTAACCTATGCAGTCTCGGTATCAATGAATTGTTTTGTTGGTTGGAAGAAGTACTGGAGCAATGAAACAATAAAGTACTCCTAGTGTTGACAGCGGGTATTCTAAAATTAATCAATTCAAGTATTTTTGGTGCGTCAAAAAGAGAGTTTACAATTTTATACAGTACAATGAGATCATTAATAGTTCTTCTTTAAGAAAATGTTGTTAGGTTAAGCAGTGTTAATAAATAGTCATAATTCACATTTTGTATCGGAATGTTTAGTTAGTAGTTTAAATATCGTATACATTTATGTTGAATGTATAAAGATAAATATACTATCTATTAATTAAAATAAATATGGTAAAAACAAGGAGATAGTGGGAAGGAAAAGAAGGAAATTGATAAGAAGTGGTGAAGGATGATATAAGGAAAGTAGGAGTGGAAAATTGCATTTGATTTAATGATTAAGAGCAAGAAAATAGACAAAACGTCTATTATCTGTTATTCTGAATCAAGCCTATTAGTTCTCTTTTGTAGCTATTTCTTTTATGAAGTGTTAAATATATTTCGACTATTAAAATTCTTGTTAAATACTTCAAATATACGAGTAATTTTTCCGATGATTAGTTTTGACAGACCTGAAACCTTAATTGATATAGGTGAAATTCTTCTCGCTGAACTAGACAACGCCTGAAAATATGTACGTAGTTGTTGGACGACTCGATGATCGAATATAATCGCAATCAAACATCAAAATCGTGATGGCTAGATGATTATTGTACACTCATTATCTCATCATCCGGACATTAAGCCAGTGATTTCTAAACTGAGCTGTAAATTAGTGCAAAAGGCATAAGTGGTTTATTTATATCTAAATTCTTTGCAACAGAGAGGGAAACCATTTTCAGAAAGGAATATGGAAGCCGAGGCATTTACAGGGCCTGTCACTGCCTGTGTGACATTCAACATTCTGTCTATTTTTAAACATCCACATTTCCTCAACTCTTCCGTCTGTTAACTTTGGTGAAGTAAAAGAGCTTTATCATGTTTTATTTTTATTTAATTTAATTGAAAGGCCAATAGATATTTATAAATGTATAAGATTCAATTATGTGTAGTGGCGAATGGTGATTTTATTTACAGTTAAGCTATAAAAAATATCTTGTATTCGTACCTACATAGAAGGCACATAATATAATGTAAGTAATATATACTATAAATTGATATTTTTCAGTGGTTCTGTGTGATACAACAACTTTCATCCATGAAATTAACTCAAACTATGGGTTTAATATTCCGAAAGGAGTCAAACAGGGATGTGTAATGTCACCATGGTTGTTCAACATATACATCGATAATTGTATGAAAGAACTGAAAGATTTAAGAATGGGAGCAAAAATGAGTGGTATTACTGTTAACTGTCTTCTGTATGCGGATGATGCCGTGCTTCTTGCTAGCAGCAAAGAAGACCTTCAATTCTTGGTAACAAAATTCTACGATGTATACAAGAAAAGCGATTTGCTTATGAATGTTAATAAATCAAAAGTGATGGTTTTTGAAAGGGATGAAAATAAAACTAAATGTGAGATCAGCGTGGACGGAGATACTCTGAATCAGGTAGAAGAATTTGTGTACCTGGGAAGTATGTTTACTAGGGACGGAAAGGCCGAGAAAGATATTGAAAGGAGGGTGAGTGCTGGGAACAGGGTGAACGGGGCACTAAAATCTACTTTGGCAAACAAATGTTTATCGCAGGAGGCTAAACTAGCAGTTCACAACGGAGTTCTAGTTCCAACTCTTATGTATGGGAGCGAAGTATGGAATTGGAAAAATGATGATGAAATCCCTCAGGCGAGTGTGTGGTAAAACGATGAATGATAGGTGCACAAATGTCGAGATCCGTGAAGTGTGTGCGGCTGAGACATGCATTATCGACAGAATCAAGAAAGGGGTGCTGCGTTGGTTTGGACATGTAGAGCGAATGGACAGCGAAAGAACGGCTAAAAGGATCTACGATGCAAATGTTGATGGCTGCAGAAAACGAGGAAGACCGAGAAATACATGGCACGATCAAGTCCATCAAATACTTGAAGATGGACATGTCAAAAGTAGGAATAATCGACGTGCTAGCATAAGAAGATGTATGAATGTAGAGGAAGCGAGGTCTGTATGCCAAGATAGAGTGTTATGGCGTTCTATCCTCTCTGTCTACCCCTACGGGGAAAAGGCGTGATGGTTTGTTTGTTTTGTAACTTCGTGATATATTAAATTATATAGATGTATTATCCATTAATTTAATATATAATTCATTAAAAAATAAATCCAAAATACCACCATGAATTCAGTCGATATTAGGTATTCAATTTAAATGTCAACTGGCCGCATTGTTCTAGTAATTATTAGTGCTAAAAACGGCCGCGTCGGGCGCCAAATGTTCTGCAATATGACGTATGAAAGCAATTATGGTCTTATGCCAAAAGTGCCATCTCAGAGAAAAATAGCCCTTAAGAAAAAACGTTTGAGATACTGCTTTCCAAATCAAGCGTCTTTAAATTATTTGTGTAATCTGCAAGTTTAATCTAGGAAAAAAAACCCGCGCTGGGGTTAAGATATTAAAAATATAGTATGCTTATTTGTATGAAAAAATAAGCTGGAATAATCGGCTAGTTTCTCGGCTCACCGCAGGCGCTGGGCGCGCTTTATTTATATTTAATGATTAAAAGTAAAAAGTAATTATTTATATGTTTTTCTGTAAATAAAGTTACTGTTAAACATTATTATGGTTAGTCAAATATAATGGTAAGCTGTGCATAATCGCTTCTATACACGGTTCGCCCCTGCGATGAAGTTCATAATCGCGGCCCTGAACACAATATTTCAATTTTCATACTTTTTATACCAGTTAGTTTAATCTACACGTTTTGAGAATATCCAAATGTTTGTACACAGGTTGAATTTCCTCCCAAGGGAGCAATTAAGATCGAAATTACTTTAAAAAACTAAACAGATTGAAGATCTGAGGAAATGTGGGTTACATTAGAATAGAAATATTATATAAAAAAATAATGAACAAAAAAACGATCGGGACACGCAAGTGGTGGATGTGCTGTGTGTAAAAAAATCATAGGAAGAAAATACGAAAATACGTTGGTGTAAAGAAAAGTCTGATTGCACATCATACGAGTATTAACCCTCCCCCCCCCCACCCCGGTGATGTGTAGCCAGTACACATTGCATCTAATAACTTTAATATCTTTATAAATGTAATAAATATTGGGTTTAGATTTTCAGTATTCCTCCATTACACATTTTACGCATCGACTGAAATAATTTGTTTTTAAACAATAAGTACTTATTAGGCACAAAAAAGCATTTTATCGGAAATCGGGGAAAAATTATACTCACAGTTTACCAATATTTCGCATTGTTGCGAATGAAGAAAATAGTAAAGAATTTACGCCTGTCGCAGAGTCAGTCACGTAGTCCAGTACTAGCTAGTTAGTAGCTCTCGGGAAGTTGGCGCGGGTGCACGTTTCGCCCGAGTCGTTAGCGATACTTAATGGTTTTTTCATGTTTTCAGCAGTTAGATTTGAAATATTATCATCTTTACTAAGATGTTTTCTACAAGATGTTAACTAACTGAGATGGATATGTTCTCATCATCACTATGGCAGCATCATCTGCATGGCATGTGATGTTAATGACTTTATCTCCCTTAGAAGATTCACTACTTTTTTTATTCATAAAAGCGTTTTTTATATTTATTTATTCTGCTTGTGTAAGAAACGGTTTTAGGCGTATATATTATTGTTGTATATTTAGTTGTAAAGGTGCTAAACTTGCTTTGTTTCTTTGTTGTTCTCAATCGTAATGCCGTATTAAATAGACTTCATGAACTCGGCAATAGTTATTCCCACGTATCTGATATATTTAGTGTAGGGTATTGTTCCTATAGAACAAACCCTTTGAATTTTTTCAAAGATGATGAATGGTAATTATATTTATTTATTCATGCATTTCATAATATATATATATATATATACAGTTTTTTAATCACTTTGCCTAGTTGTGTGAAACAGTACTTATGATTTTCTTGTTGTTTTACTGTAGAATGTTTTATTATTTAAACTTTCTACTGAATATGCTGAATAATTTTTAGGTTAATTTATTTAATATAAATCTTGTATAATTTTTGGTTAATTTTTTTTTAATAAATCTTGGGTATAAATAAATTCATGTTTAAAAAAAAAAAATATTTTAAGCCAAATATGACAATTTTATAAATGTTTGTAAAAGGCAGATTTGCCGTTTATGTTTATAAAATAAATAAAAAAGTGTTTTTTTCTAAATGATAATATCATTTATGTCCCGAATTAAGTTTTTGCAACTCCTGGGAATGTAATTCAACTATTATACTTGTAAAATACTTTGAGTTATATGATTTATAAATAAATAAAAAATATAAAAAAATAAAAAAATATGGTTCATTAAAGCCATTCCCGATAAATATTCAAATTTCCCCTTTTTAAATCTCTTAATTTTTAATTCGTAGTGACTACACAGCACCGTAACGCGCGGGTGTTTTTAGGACAGTAACGGAAAGGTTTATTGTAAAATAATGTTTGAAAACCACTGCTTTGCACAATGTAAGTAGGTTGTACTTATATATACACAATACTCACTTCAACAATAGGAAAAACTATTATATATATAGGTAATCATCATTAATAAATAACGAAAATCATCCGATTGACCTTGATGGGTAAGCCATTCAATGTATCTCCTATTTTTACATATTTTTTATTGTTTTGTTTTCTGTTGTTTCAGATGATAATAAAATCATATTTTTTAAATGCTTCACTGAGCAAAACTCGTGATACGGCTAGAGATGCAAGGCGGTAAAATTACCGCGGTATTTTGCGGGAATTTTACCAGATTTTGGTATGATGATGATGATGATGATGATAATGATGACTTTTGGTAGGTCAACTATCAAACAATTAGTAAAAAGTAAGTGCTAATAGCGCTTTTCCGCTATTTTGATAAAATGTATTTGATGCTCAAACGTGTATCGGAAAGTATTGATCCTACGAAAAAAAAAATTATTACGATTTTTAAGTAAATTTAATTTTCTCAGACTTTCTTATATTTCTTTTTCTATAAAACCTCCAGGGACGTAATTATACACAAAAAACTGTTTTTAAGCACCATTTTTTCAAAATCGTGGCAAGAGCGGTGGTCGTTCAAGGTCACAAACTTAAGGTTTTACTAAGGACCCTATGTCCACCGATCCTGTTAAGTTTCAAAACATAATAAGCATTTTTATAAAAAAAAGTGGAAAAAGTACAAACCGAATGACCTTGAACGTCCCATACTTCTAATAAATCTCGACAACTACCAGTTGGATCTAAACCTGGTTTTTGCAGTCATGTAAAGTGTCCTAAAACAAAGCTACTCGTATTTGTAATATCTTTGAAAAATAAAAATAAGTACGTCAAATTCGTTTCTTACCGAAAATTACCTTAAAATACCGTAAATTACGGTATTTTACCGCGACTTTTGGTAAAATTACGGAATTTTACATCCATAGATAAGGCACAAAAGTTAATTAAAGGTTGAATCGGGCTGTGGTCCGTGGCTAATGTTGCGGACTCGCGTATTAGAGGTCCTAGGTTCGAACCCCACTCTACCGTAACTTGATTCCCATTTTCTAGTTGTGAGTTATTTACAACTCGTCAAAACTGGCCACAAAGTTCGAAATATTTGGGTACATAATAAGAACGCAAATATTTCCATTAAAATATATATATATATATATATCAGTCTTACGCTTCAGATACCAGTCTAGGGACTATAAAATAAACGTAGTTATGCAGAAAGTAGCCAGTCCACAATTTTGAAAAAAATATATATTAATGTTATCGGGTGTAGTAAAGTCAATTCTATGTTCCGCTAAAAACAGCCAGGCCGCTCTTTTACAAAAAGCTGTAATAATCACCTTCTGAAAATAGTGTCGATCACAAAAACGGTATTTCTCAATTTGCAAAAAACACCCACAGCACTAGAAAAATCTAATGGGTCTTTATAAATCATTAAAACTGGTCAAATATATAATTAGATTCGTGTTTGAAATATTAAAAAAAAATTAATGTATTCATTGTTTATCATTTGTCAAAGTCAAAAACATTCCAACTGTTGCGTAGATTTGATTTTTTACTCGTTTCATAAAGGTGGTATTATCTAAGTTTTACTTTTCTGCGGCTGGCTGCTCTCTGCATAACTACTTTTAAATATTCTAGAGTAAAAACACCCTTTTAAATAAATATTCCATTTTAACCATGTCGGGAATCGCACCCGAGAACTCTTGCATGGTAGGCAAACGCGCTGAGCATTACACCACGAGGCCAAAAAGTATCGTAGAAGTAGAAAAAAATTAAAAACATTTTTTTTTTCACCCGTCGATGGGAGGAGTGCTCTCCCGAAACTATAGTAGTGTTCTTGTAAAAGAAAAAAATAACACTAACAAAGTTTTATTTTCACAATAATTTATAATGAAGTGTTACGAAGTGAATGCCGATTCAATTTAAAAAAATATATTTTTCATCCAGAAAAAATCATTTTACTTTGTAGATAAAATTTAAGATAAATTTTAACTTCGCATCAAGAATACGGACCCTGGGCCCCGATTACAATCTTCAATTTTATCTACAAAGTAAAATTAAGTTATCTGTATGAAAAGCAGAATATGCAAATCTTCTTTTTAATGTTAAATGATTATAGTTTACGATAAAGATATTTTAAATTTTCATGCAAATAAACTCATTTTCGTACACAAATATCGGTTTTTCTTTATAGACAGTCGAAGATAACTCTATTAACTATTCATTGTAATCGGGGCCCGGGTTATGTTTGTAGACCTCTGTAAAGAAAGCATAGATACAAGAGAGACCTCTTTAAAATAGAACAATATCTTGGTTCCTGTACAAATTATATTAATATCCAACAGAAAAGAGAAAAAAATAATCTATTAAAAGGGGGGAGATCAGAAAGAATTAGATAAAATAATATTGAAACTAAAATAAAATGATTATTTCCTCATCAGAGGGGATGACTACACCCACACGGTATGTTTTGTCGATAGCACACGTGCGCAGTCACGACAGGTGCATCGATGACGACACCGTGACGTCAGATCCTGCTTCAATATTGTGTGAAGTCACGACTTGATTGAAAATCACGCGAAAATTAACAGGGACCTTTATTCCATGGTCATATCAAATAGTCATATTATTTATTGAACATAATATTGTTAACATTTAAAGCATTAATTTTGTGGCTAAACACTCCAGTAAATGTTAATTGAATGACTTCAGAATACATGCATAAGGTACATTTTTGGTCTTAGGAAATATATACTATCACTCCCTCTCACTTCTGTTCAATGTACTTCATAGTCCTAACGCTCCTATAAACCTGCGTGAAAAGTTTCAACGCTTATCAGTTCATGGTTTACCTCTTCGTTCTAATTCTCTAGGCACTCTCTTAATACCTATTCACAATTCCTCTTTCTTCTCTAACTCAAATAGTGTCCATGCGGCTCGACCGTGGAATCTTCTCCCATCCACCATCAAAGATGTTACTACATTATCTCTGTTTAAATCACGTCTGAAGAAACATCTCCTTTCTCTTCCTTAATCTCTCCTCCTTTCCTCTTTCCTCTTTTTTCCTTTTCCCCATTGAGTAATAGTTTTGATGTAAGGTTATTTATAAATAAATACGTTTATTTCTGTTTTATATATTTTTAGCTTTTTAATCTTTATTTTCTGTTGAATATGTTCTGTAACTTGAATAAAAAATTAACATTTTACAACAGAGATGAAGAACATTTTAGAGAAGGTAAAAAAGAAGTCTAGGCATCTACAGGGATTATGAACTGTCATTGGCTGGTTTAATATGTTAATGTTAACAGCTCCCCAGGGAGTTGAATCCAGTCCTTGTCTACAATAGTTTGGACAAACTCAAAATATTTTTAAATAGTAAAAATAAAACCATTATTTTATTGGTTGGTAAGAAGAAATTGCCATTTGCCAATAAGCCCGCCAATGCACAAATAACATTATATACAAAAAGTTAAATAAATGTTGGTAAATAAAAGCCGAAACCTGCGGTCGGGATGTGTCGGATTACGTTCGGCTGTACTCGGTTGCATCTCATGGCTCGTGACTCTAAGTTCTCGTGAGTTCTGACATATTGATATTTTTGCTATTTATTTATAGTTGATAAGTTAAAGTTCCTATAGCGTACATTAAAAAACTGTTTTTTTTGCACCACAACAAGCCAAAAGGCCCAATTATGGTGGAGAATTACATCACAGTAAAACCCCAGGCTTGAGAAAAACACATTCAATTTTTGTGTTCTCACCGGGAATAGGACCCGAAGCCTTCCGTGTGTGAGTCAAGCGTCTTGACCACCACACCACGGAGGCCGCTTGCTACACAAGTTACATGTATAACATAACAATAGATTAAGAAACGCTAAAAATTAACAAATTTACTTTAAATTTATGCGTTTTATTTCATTGTGTAATAGTCAGCGCAAGTAGTCAAACGCCTACCATGCAAGAGGTCTCGGGTTCGATTCCCGACATGGTTGATAAGAAATATTTATTAAATGGTGTTTTTACACATAAAATATTTCATAGTCCCTGTACTGGTAAGCGTGAGACTGATCATCTTACCTTCATGTAACAAAAATGATCAAGGACCGCTGCGATTGGTGTACCAATGCAGTGCCCTATGCACCATTAGGTGCGGAAAGGAATGATGATACAGACTTAAAAATGAATGTATCTCCCATATTGACATTTTTAACTCGAGTCTGTGAATTAAAATCATTGCTAAATAAATATTTTACAATATAATGTACTGACGACTTGTAAAAGGCACTTATTTATATTTATTTATTTATAAACGGACTTAGTCCATTCAAAAAATTGCAAACATAAATCTTAATAATACATACAGACATAATTGAAATAAAATACAAATAAAAAAAATGATAGCTAGAACAAATATTTCATAGTAATTACTACCTCAAGACAAGATCTGGTCTATCCTAGTGGTTGTATAAATCTAGAAAGTCATAAAAAAGTCCAGATCTTGTCTCGAGTTTACAATGCGGCACAATCGGGACATTGGTGCATGCAAGCCATAGTTTGTGCTGTGTTGATCAAGGAACAGCACATTATTATTTCGCAACCGGATCGGAACATTGAATGCCACTTGTTCCCGTAACGATGGTGATTGTCGTAAAGTGGCCACTCAAACCAGCCAATGCCAAGTCGTAAGCTCTACCTTAGTCCTTAAAATATAGCTTGATTAGAATGACAGCTGTCAAACTAATGTCATTAGTGATGGGAAATTCCTGATCACTGATCAAATCGATTTTATCAGTTATTTCATGCAATCATGAAACTCTGTTTCCGAAAACTTATATAAAAAACGCAAAAACAAGCCTATTATAGTGTGTTTAACACAACTATTCACCAAAAAATTATACTTTTTTCATGAACAACATCAAAATAATTATTTTTTTATTCGATCAATTTACATTGATCAATTTGTCCCATCTCTAACGTTTTTGCAAAATGATGTAACCTTGTAAGAACTTCGTGAATAATTAGGTTTATTTTCGTTTTTTTTAGTTTTAAAGCTGATTATATACATTTATGTTGATTTATGTTTCAAGCATTGTATTAAAAAAATAAAATTAACATTGGATTTTTTTTTTTTTTTTTTAAAAAGAAATATTTGCGTTCTTATGATTTACCCAAATATTAAATTTTGAGGGCCATTTTCAACGAGTTGTAAATAACTCACTATTAGAAAATGGAATCAAGTTGGGGTAAAGTGGGATTCGAACCACAGACCTTTGGTCCGTGAGTCCGAGACACTAGCCACAGGACCACAACCCAAAGGATATGAATAGTTTTTCGTTTGTCAATATAAATCACTCCTTAGACGTTACTACAAAGTGTGTTTAAGACAATTATTCTCAAAAAAATAAGACATTTATACTTTTTTCATGAACAACATCAAATAAATTATTTTTTTATTCGATCAATTTATCGCATCTCTTAACGTTTTTGCAAAAATGATGTTACCTTGTAAAAACGTCATTAATAATTAGGTTTATTTTATTTTGTTTTAGTTTTAAAGCTGATTTTATGTATTAATGTTGATTTATGTTTCAAGCATTGTATTAAAAAAATGAATTAACACGTCAGATCCAAATGATTTTTCGTGTGTCAATGTAAATAACTCCTTTGACGTTACTACAAAGTTATGTCGTCACTTTTTCTGACAATAGTCATTCTAATCATGTTACATTTTAAGGACTATTGACTTTTGTGTTCCCTTCATTAACATGTTCTCAATCTGTGTTGTAATATGTTTCTAAAAATATTATTTAGCGAAATCCGTCCTTCAGTGTGAACAAAAAATTACCTTGTACCAAATTATAAAGAAAAACTAATTGCTCGCGGTTTATTATTATCATCAAATAATCGTCTGTCTACTTATCGCACTTTTAATCGGATTACAAAACATAATCCATTTTATAATTCTCACAATATATAGTAATTACGCTAACTAAAAAAACAAACTCTTCTGACGTTGAGATTGCCAGCATTGTTAGATTTGGAGTTTTTCTGTTGGTAGGTTCCTGCGAATATTGTTTATAAGGAATTAATTTAAGAGGTCTCCTCATTAGGCACAACTGTTTTAAGGAGGACTTTACGTAGGTGGGCTGATATTTTTTTTCCGAATTTTAAAATAAAATTTGTCTAAAAAGTTGCTTTTTGAATGACTTAGAATGCCAAAAATATTCAATACTTTCTTTGGCCCTCAACCAGAGCCTGAAGTTTTCGAAAAAGTAACGAACAGAGAACTCTTAACTACCATAAAAGTTTGTAAAATTAAATATCTGGGGCATATAATGCGTGGAAAAAGGTACCACTCGCTTCATTCAATTTTGAAAGGCGAGATTGAGGGTCACAGAGGGGCTGGAAGAAGACAGACGTCCTGGCTGCGAAATATACGAGACTGGACTGGCTTCAGGACTGTGGAGCAGATTTTCCGGGCAGCACAGGACAGGGAGACTTTTGCCAGAGTGATTGCCAACGTTGGGGATACTACTTTTTTTATTTTATTTTTTTTCTTTTATTCAGGAAACATACAGGACAGTTACAAAGTTGAATATTTTACACAATTAGACTTAATTCTAATGGACCAGTGAAGTTTCCATATTATAAAGCAATTATATGTAAGGTTAATTATGAAAGTATAAAAAAGAGAAGGAAAAAGAAAAACATAAATAAAAGTTGTTTAAAAATTAAAATTTAAGTGAAAAAAAGATATTTTAAAGTTTGTAGTTTGTAGTGGGTATTTACAAATGGAAATAATATTAAAAATGAAGAAAATTTGTAAGAGTAATTTAAATATACTACAGGGCACTAAGATAAGAAAAATATATTAACTCTAGTTATATACCTCAATGGCATGAGACAAGCACTATCGACAAAATCAAGAAAGGAGTGCTGCGTTGGTTTCGATATTCAGAGCGAATGATCGGCGAAAGAGCAGCTAAAAAGATTGTTGGTGCCAATGCTGATGGATGCAGAAATTGAGAAAGACCGAGAAAGACATGGCGTGACCGACTAAAACCAATATTTGAAGATGGACGTCAAAATGTCGGAATAATCAAAGGCATTATAATTGATAGTAATTTGAAGTGGAAAGTACAAATAGCCACTATGGTCAAAAGAATTAGGAAACTCATTTATGTATTCATTAGACTAAGAAATATTTTATCTCTAAAACTTAAAAAAACAGTCTATTATGCTTTGATACAGTCAATTCTGCAGTATGGAATTATAGGCTGGGGAGGAGCTTATAAGACAAACTTAAAATCACTCTCTATTATTCAAAAAAAGATTGCAAAAATAATTCTTAAAAAGCCCAGAACTTACCCATCAAAACTAGTATTCGAAGAACTTAATATACCAACAATTGAAGAAATTTTTAATAAAGCCTCTATCTTACAAACTTTTAAAGAAAAAACAATTGAAGTGCAAAATTCAAGTAACTCTAGATTTTCTAATAATTTAATTTTGCACAGATGTAAAACAACAGCAGCGTTAAACCATTATACGTACATAGGTAAAAAAAAACTTTAATAAACTTCCGGAAAACTTAAAATCTATAAAAAATTATCAAACTTTTAAAACTAAAATTAAAAAACATTTAAGACTCACCCCTTCCTAGACTCCATACCAAAGAATGTTTATTTTTTATTTTTAATTTACCTTGTTTATTTTTAATTTTAATTTTAATTTACTTTGTTTATAAAAAAAAAAAAGTGAAACGAACTCCCTCTCTAAACACAAGTATCTACTTTATTAGAGAGGTATATAAGATGTATATAAGATGTATATAAGATGTTCTGTATATTTACCTATTTTGTATTTCAAAAATGTATTTTGTAAAAAAAAAAATTTCAATTAAAAAAATAAAAAAAATCGGCACGCGAATATGAGATGAGTATAGAGGAAGCGAAGGAGGGAAGATTTGTATGCAAAGACAGAGTGATATGACTTCATACTTCATTTATTTATTCATATATATGTACATTACAAAATAAAATATCTTAATTCATACATATAGAAATAATTAGGTAAAATTAGGTACATATAAAAAAAACACATTAGTATACATAATATCCAAAGAATAATATGTTAAAAAAGTAAGAGAATCTTGTAACGAAAAACTCCCTCAGAGACGTGAAAAATGTCAATGTCCAAAGTGATATTGTTCAACATAGAGATAGCCCTTCCAACAGGCATAACCATTGGCAAGTTGGTCCTGTATATTGGAATGTGAAATGTTGACGCTGTCTAAGGTAATTATTAGGAACATAAAAGCTAATGCTCCGCATAATTTCAGGGTTGTCAATAATACCACGCAACAATCGAAAGAAGTGCGTTGTTAAATACACATTCCTTCTAGTCTTCAAACTGCTGTAACCAAGCATACCCTGGAGGAACTCAGTGGGATAAAGCCATGGATAATATCCGCACTCCCGACGTTCTATCCTCTCGGGGAAACTGCGTGATGATTTGTTTGTTTAACTCTAATGATAAAATATCGAAAAATAAATCCGCTAGGCTTCAATAGGTTGAGTAAAGTAAAAATAATATTGTTATAGTTTTTTTAATTTTACGCTTGTTTTGAATAGAGTGATTTCATTCCCACGTGTGAAATTCTTAATATTTTAATTTGTGTTTATTTTGCATTTTTGTTTATTATATTTTAATTGAAATATCCACAAGATAAAGTAATGAATGGAACTTCTCACAATTAATTTATAAACCATTTCATGCCGAATATTCATTCCAATATTTATTTATTTATTTCAAATTACATCTGCGTACATTCACTTTCACATTATGGCTTTTTTAGGCTGCGCTAGTGTTAAGCCATAATAATTAACAGCGACAAAATATAAAGTAAAGTAAAATAAATAATAATTACGTATGATACAATATAAACATTAAAAAATAACTATCCAAATGAAAGAAATAATATTAAAAATTGATAAAATACAAAAACTGGCAGTGCACAACGGAGTTTTAGTCCCAACACTTATATATGGAAGTGAAACATGGAACTGGCAGAGGAAGGATGAAAGCCGAGTGAACGCGGTTGAAATGCGATCTCTTAGACGAATGTGTGGGAAATCAATGTATGACAGGGTTACGAATGATGAAATCAGGCGAGAGTGTAAATCTGAGACAAGTATAATTGATAAGATTAAGAAAGGGTCTCTGAGATGGTTTGGTCACATAAAACGAATGGACGACGAAAGAATGGTAAAACAAGTATATATGGCAAAAATGAACGGCAACGTTAGACGAGGACGACCGAGGAAGACGTGGCATGATCAGATAAACCAAAATCTTAAGTCTGGTCATGTCAAAAGCAGACAGAACCGAAGGGCATGTATGTCAAGATGTATGAATGTGGAAGAGGCTAGGATTGTATGCCAGGATAGACGTGTGTGGCGGTCCATTCTCTCTGCCTACCCCTACGGGGAAATGGCGTTATGGTAGTAGTAGTAGTAGTAGTATTAAAATTAATAGAATGTAGGACAAAATCGTATTTTTATAATAATTTTAATATGTTTAATAAAGTATAAATTAAAGTGATCAATAATGCAACAAAATAGCGGTTTAAATGTTTCGGACAAAGGGATTTAAAGTATTATTCAATTTAAATCTATAAACTACTTCCACTATCTATTAAAACAATTAGTAACGAAACAATGTTTAAAAAGGCTATAAAAAAATGGATAACGGAGCTAGGTAGAAGTAAAATGGATTGTCTCATTCGCCCAAACCAATATTGAATCAACTGATCCACAAGTGTATAACCTATGTTGGGTTTTTGTTATTTTCATTGTGCGTTTTGTAATATAAGTAATATAGTTGTTTATAAATTAAATATAAACATAAATACGTAGTGTTTAAAACTGTCTGAATATTTTGTTAAGTATCTCTGTTTATTAAGTTAGTCTTCTTTGCATATTATTAAATGAAAAAATATTTCAAAAAAAGTATATTGTTAAGTGTCCCCGGAACGGGTAACCCCAGTGAGGTCACATTTTTTTATTATTAATGAAATAAGAATGAAGAAAGGAAGGAAAGCAAAAAAAGAATACAATAAATTATTTAATTTTATGGATATACAGAAATTTATACAATTATTAACTCTTCGAAATTAAATGCAGTGAGTATATTATAAATTATTGTTAACATTTAACTGTACGGCAAAGTTCCTCGAAAATGTATGGAAAAAAAAGTTATTAACAGAAATTAACTATTTTAAAACGTCACAAGTTCTCGTGAACAACGACCAATCAATAAAGCGATATCGTGTTGTGATACATTTCCGTTTTCCGGGAATCGATTTTTTTCAACATTTAGTGTGTTTTGACAGCTACGGCGTTCTATTTTTAAAAGGCAGCACAACTTACCGATAACTTGTAACGTCACGGGCGGAGTAAGTTCAAAATTACAAAACTTTAAAAAATCATAGCGATAATAATTCAATACATGTGAATATATTTTTTTAAAGGTGGCTTAGTTTGATACTCTATTAACAAATATATATATTTTTAAAACGCTGAAATTCTTGTTTTTTTTTATTAAACTATGATAAAATGAACGATGAAATATTATCACCTGTGTCTAGTATACGAGATTTAGGTATTATACTTGACACTAAACTTTTTTTACAATTCATATTGAACATGTTATCAATAAATCCTAAGAACTTCTTGGATTTATTAACATAAGCACACCTGATTTCAAAAATATCAATACTCTTAAAACTGTCTTCTGTTTCCTAGTTCACCCGCACCTAGAGTATTCTTCTGTTATCTGGTCTCCATATAATAATGTTCACATCAAGAATATTGAATCAGTTCAACATCGTTTTTTGAGAAATATAGGCTGAAGGTTGGGCTTATCCAGAGACCAATGTACGTAAAATGAGTTAGATAATACCTTAAATATACCTTCTCTTCAAGACCGTCGAAATAAATTCGACCTTCTCGTCCTATTTAAAATTCTCAACTCACTCTTTGATGCGCCTGAACTACTGAGCTTAATAAAATTAATATCCCAACTAGAAACCTCAGACAAAACTTACTCTTTCATACCAAGATCTATAGAACTAACTATGATTTTCATTCCCCTATGCCCAGATTGCTTAGGTCTTCCAACAAACATACCAGTCTTGATTTATTTGATAGCAAATTGTCTTCTTTCAAACTATCACTGAATCAAATTCAATTATAAACACCTCTCTACTGTTTCCACTCCCACAAAGTCTACTATATACCATCGAGTCTTTCTACTTTTTTTATAATAATTTTTTATGCATATACATGTCCTTAAAAATGCCCATTGGGCGTATATATAAATAAATACATAAAATTATCAGTCTAATGGTCCCCATCGTAACATATTTTAAGTAGGTTATCTTTTTAAAAACATGAAAATAACTGAACCGTTAAGCACATATTTAAGTACTGTATTTATTACTCAATTAACCTTTTAAATAATTAAGCCCAGTCGAAAAAATGACCGAGTTATGATGAGTTGATTAACCATACCCGAAAAAGAAATTGCTTAAAATCAGACTATTTTCAACCAGTAGTCACAAGTGCGCGATCTCTATACGATTTTCTCGCGTAGACGGTTAAACGAGGTTTGAAATTATGGGCTAAAAAGCAGATGCTTAATGGCAGAATAGTTGATCTGAATTCTCAGCCTTCTGTATTTAAATGGAGGAACAAAGTGAAATGGCGGGAACTTCCGCCATTTTGTAGCATTGTTTTGTTTTTCAGTAGTTGCAATACTTTGTCAAGGTACTTACTCGCAATTAAAAACTTAAGAAGTTTATTGGAAGTCGATCCTTGAACTCTTTGCTATATTGGACGATGCATCTATATTTTGGTCTTGTCAGATTTTTGAAGAGGATACTGGACTTATGATATTAATAACACATATCAACATATCGGGTTGTGGTCCCGTGGCTAGTGTCTCGGACTCACAGACCAAGGTCCGTGGTTCGAATCCCACTCTACCCCAACTTGATTCCATTTTCTGATAGTGAGTTATTTACAACTCGTTGAAAATGGCCCTCAAAATTAAATATTTGGGTAAATCATAAGAACGCAAATATTTATTTTATAAAAAAATATACATATACGATACGTAACATCTTATCCCTAATTAAACTCAATCAACTATATTTTATTTTATGTAACTCAATTATAACTTATGGCATAATAGGATGGGGAGGCACTAATAAATCGATATTAAAACCTCTCGAATCTGCTCAAAAATTAATAATTAAAACAATTTTTAAAAAGCCCTTCAGGTACCCCAGCGTCAAGTTTGAGCATCTGATCTTAGATATAAGGCAATTGTAAATGTTTAGAATAATAATGTTTGTGAAAGCAAATTATTCTACCGAATCCCAAAAAGAACACTCCAGGAGTCAAACTAGAGGATGGGTCATGGGGTCTACCACAAACTCTGAATTCGGGCAAAGAAATTTCAGGTTTCTGGGCCTCAAAATATTCAATATGTTACCCAAACATTGCAAAACCGTGACCCGGATTCAATTTAATAAATTTGTAAAAAAAATGGTTACTGGGTTTAGGTCGAGAAAAATTTGAAAATTTACTCAAAAACATTCTTACAAAATAAATGGTATAAATTAATATTGGATAGCTGTATGGCTAATACTAGTAGGTAGTAATATTATTGTTTATTTTGCATGAAAATGTCTGCCTTAAAACAGGTTGTACCTAGTTAGGCAGACTAGACATGATCCAGAGAGATCTTTTACCTATGTGTGTATGTAGTAGATAAAGTAATTGTTATTTTTGTCAATAAACCATGATTATTATTATTAATATCGAGTTGAGGCCCCGTGGCTAGTGTCTCGGACTCTCGGGTCAGAGGAATGTGGTTCGAACCTCACTCTACCGCAACTTGATCCCCATGTTTTAGTGGTGAATTTTTAAAACTCATTGAAAAGGATTTGTAGACGGTACCACCTGTTTCATGTACCAATAAGTAAAACATCGTATGTTTAAAATGCTTTTTTTCGTAGGACTTTTTCAATGTACAATACAAAATTTAAAAATATAGATTACACAAACATCACTCTGACAGATTTAAAATTTACACTAAAAATGTATTATGTAACTTAGTAGACATTATAATAATAAATATGTACATCTCCCCTCCCCTCCTTATCCTTTCTTCAAGCATTTTTGTACTTATCCCGCCCAATTTACAGGAACTTAATGTTCTTAAAATTAATATTTAAAAAATCTTTGATTATTGAGTACATGAAAATAACATTTTTATATGTGTAAATTGTATGTATTTATTTGATTTGTAATATATTTTCTTTACTAACATTGTATACTATGTGGAAATCTGTTATTAGTTCTGAGTTTATACACTATATCTGTTTGTTTACTAAAAATATGTATGTAGAACTGTTGATTTCCCAAATAAAATAAAATAAATAAATAAATAAAAAGGCCCCATTGAAATATTAGTGTAAATAATAAGAACGCAAATTTTTAGTATCTCTGCTGATATAAGTAATTAGTCTTATTATAGACTATTAAAAATCACCACCGCGGCACGCGCTTGGTAGTTAGTAAATACATAAAATGACTAATCGGCAAAAAAGGTCAAGACTTCGTTTTAACATTGAAATCAAACAATGATTTGAGTCTACTAATTTCATTAATTTTATTTTTATGAAAACAAAAATTGTTTCAGTTTCAGTGCTGCAGAGCAGCGTTTATTTTATATTTAAAAAAATACATAAAAGAATTTGTAACCCACATAGTCTAAAGACTTTTCAGTGGAAAACATTTTTTTATTTTTTATTTTTTACGACAGGTTTAAATTACATTTATTTTATTTGTATTTTACAGATTTATTTATATACAGGCACTATAAAGTATCTAGAAGATATTTCTTCAGTTCTTTTTTTTTCATTTGAAGATTTTTCATGTTGATGATGGTTTGTGGGAGATCATTGAACAATCTTGGAACAACGCAATTTAATGTTCGCTCTCCGAAGTAATTTGTAATTCGGGGAACAGACAGGGAGCCCTTAGTTTTTAATCTAGTGTTGTGAGTGTGGAAAACTCTTTTTTTATAATCCGGATCAACAAAGTGATCTACACCTTGCTATTTAAGTTCGAAAATGCCAGCGAAACAGTTGTTCGATTTTTTTATATAAAAAAAATAAACGGAATAAGTAGACAAGATTTTACATAAAAAATTTAATTAGTTCAAAAAAATAAACACTAACTCAATAAATAGGTAAAGGCATCTTAATCTAAGGCCAGTGGTGGTATTCTGGATTTTCTCTATTTATTGTCCCGGTCCCGACCCTGATGTATGGGAGCGAAGTATGGACTTGGAAAAGCAGGGATGAAAGTAGGCTGAATGCTGTCGAAATGCGATCTCTCGGGCGAGTGTGTGGTAAAACTATGTACGATAGATGCACAAACGTTGAGATCCGTACCTTATGTAAGGCTGAGACGGGCATTATCGACAAGATCAAGAAAGGAGCTCTGCGCTGGTTTGGACATGTAGAACGAATGGACAGCGAAAGAACGGTTAAGAATATTTACAGTGAGAATGTTCATGGATGCAGAAATAGAGGTAGACCGAGAAAGACATGGCATTACCAAATCCAACAAATACTTGAAGATGGACATGTTAAAAGTCGGAATAATCGGCGCGCGTGTATGAGAAGATGTATGAATGTAGAAGAAGCGAGATATATATGCAAATATAGAGTGATGTGGCGTTCTATCCTCTCTGCCTACCCTTACGGGGAAACGGCGTGATGGTTTGTTGTTGTTGTTATTTATTTATTTAACTTTTTGTACATAATGTTATTTGAACATTGCCAAATGGCAATTTCTTCCAACCAACCAATAAAATAAAAGTTTTATTTTTATTATTTAAGTTTCAAAACATATTCAATAGAAAATAAAGGTTAAAAAGCTAAAGATATATAAAAATAGAAATAAACGTATTTGTTTATAAATTATCTTAAATCAAAACTATTACTCAATGTGTAAAAGGAAAAAAGAGAAAAGAGGAAAGGAGGAGAGATTAAGGAAGAGAAAGGAGATGTTTCTTCAGACGTGATTTAAACAGAGATAATGTAGTAACATCTTTGATGGTGGATGGGAGATGATTCCACAGTCGAGCCGCATGGACACTATATGAGTTAGAGAAGAAAGATCATTGTTGGGGAGAAGGAATATTCATTTGGGTGTTCACTTTTTTCAACTCATCGGTGGTCGCATACATAATTCTGATATTCTGAATGAATTCGGTCTATTTATCCCTGATAATTATCTTCGACAAAGGCAACACAGGTTGTTCCACTTACCACGATGCAGAACCAACCTGCCAATGGTTATGCCGGTAGGTGGAGCAATCGTGTTATTCAATCGTATCGCTTTGGATGTCGATATATTTCATGACGGTGGGATTTCTCTTAGAAGGGTTATTTCTAAATTGTAATATGTATGTCAATTTGACATGATGGCGGCCTCCGTGGTGTAGTGGTCAAGACGCTTGATTCACGCACGGAAGGTTCCGGGTTCGATTCCCGGTGAGAACACAAAAAAAAAGTGATTTTTCTCAAGCCTGGGTGCTCTGTGATGTAATTCACCACTGTAATTAGGCCTCCTGGCCTGTTGTGGTGAAAAAAAAATGTTAGAAAAAAAATAAAAAAAATTGTAATTTACATTCTTTTTTCTCTTTTCTATTTAATAAATCTGAAATGTATATTTTGTAATGCGTTAAGAATTAATTGGATAATCTGTAATGTTCTCAATGTAACTAAAAATAAATAAATGAAATTTCCAAATACTAATGATTTAAAATTTTTACACCCAACCGATTCAATCATGAAGTAATGAAAAGTATAACGCAACATCCAGGACAATGAAGAAAAAATATCTTCGATTTTTTTATCGTAACTTAACTATATTTATTTAGTTCAAGAATAGGCTTCTCATATGAAATGTAGAAACAAATGAGTCAGTCGTGGGAGATCTTGGAAGTGTCGAGAAATGGCGTGTCCATCAGATCATAGTGTGTGGATAGATATAGTTTCACTTAAAGCCCTTAAAATATAGCTTGATTAGAATGACAGCTGTCAAACTAATTTCATTAGTGATGGGAAATTACTGATCACCGATCAAATCGATTTTATCAGTTATTTCATGCAATCGTAAAACTCTGTTTCCGAAAATTGATATAAAAAACGAAAATACAAGCCTATTATAGTGTGTTTAACATAATTGTTCACCAAAAAATGAGACATTTATACCTTTTTCATGAGTAACATTTGAACAAACAATTGAAGTGCAAAATTCAAGTAACTCTAGATTTTTTAATAATTTAATTTTGCACAGATGTAAAACAACAGCAGCGTCAAACCATTATACGTACATAGGTAAAAAAAACTTTAATAAACTTCCGAAAAGCTTAAAATCTATAAAAAATTATCAAACGTTTAAAACTAAAATTAAAAAACATTTAAGACTCACCCCTTCCTAGACTCCATACCAAAGAATGTTTATTTTTTATTTTTAATTTACCTTGTTCATTTTTAATTTTAATTTACTTTGTTTATAAAAAAAAAAAAAATGTGAAACGAACTCCCTCTCTAAACACAAGTATCTACTTTATTAGAGAGGTAGAAACGTTATATATAAGATGTTCTGTATATTTACCTATTTTGTATTTCAAAAATGTATTTTGTAAAAAAAAAAAATATTCAATAAAAAAAAAAATATATCAAACGAATATTTTTTTTTTCGATCAATTTACATCGAACGATTTGTCCCATCTCTAACGTTTTTGCAAAATGATGTAACCTTGTATGAACGTCGTTAATTATAAGGTTTAATTTTTATTTCTTTTAGTTTTAAGGCTGATTTTATATATTAATGTTGATTTATGTTTCAAGCATTGTAATAAAAAAATAAATTAACACGCCATATACAAATGATTTTTCGTGTGTCAATATAAATAACTCCCTTGACGTTACTACAAAGTTATATCGTCACTTTTTCTGGCAACTGTCATTCTAATCATGTTAGATTTTAAGGACTATAGTAGCCCTCTGTTTCCTAAAGTGTCGTTTACACGTGGATAATACAATAGACATGTAGGATTTAGGTTGTCGAGGGTTGGAGGTCCTACCCAAGTTAGAGATTGACAGAGAAGACACGAGGTTGCTGTTTAATACGTATTTATTACATGGCGAAAAAGATACAGCACTTGATTAGACCAATCACTCTACGGTCACACCTTTATGAATTGTTAACTAAAATTCTAACTAACCGATTGACACAATAATTTGATTCTTATCAACCTGTAGAACAAGCAGGCTTTCGCAAAGGCTTTGGAACTAGATACCATATCCAATCTACTTGACTACTCATAGGAAAGTCAACTGAATACAACATAACACTATATTTAGCTTTTATCGACTATCGAAAAGCGTTTGACTCCGTTGAAAAATGGGCTGTTATTGAAGCACTCCAAAATGCCCGAGTTGATTCTAGATACATTAAATTAATAAAATTCATTTATGACAACAATACTCTATGGATGTGAGGATTAATGAGTACGTAAAAACTGATGAAATCAAAATAGAGAAAGGTGTCAGACAAGGGGACACAATATCGCCAAAGCTCTTAACGCTAGCCTTAGATGATGTATTTAAAACCCTAAATTGGGAAAATAAGGGTGTAAAGATCGATGGCAGGTACTTGAGTCACCTCAGATTCGCAGATGATATAGTGGTCATAAGTAAAGACATGGATGAACTAGGCGAAATGATTATGGAACTACACGAGGCTTTAAAAAGGATTGGTTTGGAAATGAATATTTATAAAACAAAGATTATGAGTCCAACAGGATGAGACATTTTCATTAACAATAAGAAAATCGAAGTGGTTGATGAATATATATATATCTAGGACACAAAGTCAAACTTGGTAAAGATAACCAGATAGCGGAGTTGCCAAGAAAAATAGGCATAAGTTGGGCTGCTTTCGGCAAACTTAAATATATTTTTAAAAATAAAGAAGTCCCTATATGCTTGAAAAGACAAGTATATGAATCATGTTATATTGCCGGTGACAACATACGGACTAGAAACCATGTCTGTAACACAAAAAAGTAGCCAGAAATTAAAATGCACGCAACGATCCATGGAAAGACAGATGCTCGGTGTATGTCTAAGAGACAGAGTAAGAAATGAAGAAATAAGGCGCCGAACCGGAGAACTGGATATCATGGATCGTGCAGCGAAATTGATATGGCAGTGGGCAGGGCACTCGGCGAGACAAAATGATGGCAGGTGGACACCCAGAATAATAAAGTGGAGACCATGGGCAAACAAAATAAGTGTTGGAAGGCCACAGAAAAGATGAGTCGACGACATCGCCTCTATTGCTGGAAAAACGTGGATGGTGAAAGCGGGTGATAGGAAGGAATGGGGACGTTTGGAAGAGGCCGCCATCCAGCAGTGGAGAGAACAAGGCTGAAGAAGAAGTAAACACATATGCCGCTCGACTGTGGAATCATCTCCCACCCACCATCAAAAATGTTACTTCAGTATCTCTGTTTAAATTACGTCTGAAAAAAACATCTCCTTTCTCTTCCTTAGTCTCTCCTTCTTTCCTCTTTCCTCTTTTTTACTTTTTCCCACTGAGTAATAGTATTGATTTAAGGTTATTTATATTCAAATATATTTATTCCTATTTTTAAATATCTTTAGCTTTTGTTATTTTTATTTTCTATTGAATATGTTTTGACTTGAAATATAAGAATAAAACTTTCATTTTATTGGTTGGTTGGAAGAAATTGCCATTTGGCAATAATCAAGCCAATGTACAATTAACACTATGTACAAAAAGTTCAATAAATAAGTAAAATAAAAATGTGATTGGATAGCAGGATGTCTCTAAGCTTTATATAAAACATAAGCTTTTAAAAATATAATTGGATAGCAGCGTAATCGAAGCTTTCGAGATGTGGTGTTGGCGGCGAGTGCTGCGGATCCCGTGGACGGCCAAACGTACGAATGCATCTATTCTCCAGGAACTGGACATAGGAGAAAGACTGATATCCACGTGCGAGAAAAGAATCCTGCAGTTCTTTGGACATATTTCCAGGGGAGGCTCTGATAGTTTGGAGAAAACTATTCTCCTGGGAAGTATCGAAGGGACAAGGTCGCGTGGACGTCAAACGACAAGATGGAACGGCACGGTCACTGAGTTATCAGAATCATCACTGACGAATGCCTATAGAAGAGCACAAGACCGTTCCAGATGGAGGGAGACTGTTCACAGACGAGTCATGCCTGGAGTCAGGCGTAATCACCACCCTCAGACATGGGGCACGGATTGAAGACATGTCTCTAAGAAGAAGCAACCTGTACATTTGTTTATACTAAAAATTGCGTACAAACTAGAAATCACAAGAGATCACTATAACTCTACCGACATGGAACTTTTCCTAAATATACCCAGTCTCTCACAACGTCGATTTAATGCAGATTTTATTTGCATGTTTAACTCTTCTGTGGCTATGATGTCACACTGGTCGACATAGGATACAAGACTTGATATATATCTCTTATTTTTTTAAATGGCGAACTCATATTTTTGTAATCTTCAAATGGACATTTTCGCAGCCGATTTGCACAGTTAAATTTGTATAACTATGCGTTGAGTAAATACACGAAATATTTATCCTTGTTACGCGAAGAATAAATGTCCGCTAATTCAGCAACACACTTATACAAGAGAGTGCACGAAGATATATGTCATGACAAGGAAGACAGAGACGCTGTTCTGCGGCGGGTGTTGTCTAAACCAGATTCATTCTTCAGTCGGTTGATGACAGTGATAGGGGACGCACGCGCGTCACATGCGATGATTTTTAATTAATTTTGCTATAACAGGGTTAAATTATATGTTTATTTGCATCAATTATGAAAAAGGAATAATTTAATAGTATGTCTCCCTTTTTTTTTTTTTTTCATGTCTGAACCTTAGAATATTCCATCTTTTACTAGTGGTAACACGATGTTACATCACCGCGCGCAAAGGGATTATTTACCACAGTCTTTTAAGAGTTAAGATACTTAATAGTTTATTTGATGTACGGACTATTCTCTAATTAATAAGACAAATGATGGTTTCCATGCTCCTCTATCCAGAATTATTAGATTTGTAAATAAAAATCATGATTTTAATTATTTTGATTGTAAATTTTGTTTTTTTACAAAAATACTGAAAAGTATTCCCAATAAATTTACTGTATACTTGCAGAATTCACCTGGATTCCATAATGCCTGTCTAATATATTCTATTCATATTCAAATTTATTTCAACAGAGAGGGAAAACATTTTCGAGATGGGATTATGGAAGTCTAGGCATTTGCAGGGCTTATGACCTGTCATTGACTGGTTTAAATGGCGACTTTACACACTGTGTAACATTCACCATTCTGCCATGTTTGAACATCCACATTTCCTCAACTCTTCCATCTGTTGACTTTTGTGAAGTAAAAGAGCTGAAACCTTTATCACGTGGGTGAGATTCATCCGGTTTAACCAAATCACCTACTAGGCAAGCAACGCCTGAAAACAATTTTCCAATTTTTATACTAGGTCACCATGACAGGTCATAAGCCCTGTAAATGCCTGGACTTCCATATTCCCTTCTCTAAAATGTTTTCCCTCTATGTTGAAATAACGTTTGTCGGCCTCGTGGCGTAATGGTCAGTGTTTTTGTCTACCATGCAAGAGGTCTCGGGTTCGATTCCCGATATGGTTGATATGATATATTATTTGAAAGGGTGTTGTTACACTAGAATATTTCATAGTCCCTGGACTGGCATCTGAAGCGTAAGACTGATCACCTTACCTTCATTTAACAAAAAAATATCAAGATACGCTGCGATTGGTGTACCAATTCAGTGCCCTATTCACCATTAGGTGCGGAAAGAGAATGATGAGGATGTATTGTATTATAATTTTTTTATTTTATTATTTTATTTTTTTTGTTTTTTTACAATAAACATAGTAATAAAACAGAGTATTAAAAAAATAAAGCATAATTACATATCAATGAAATACATATTAATAGAAAAATAGTAAACGAAAAATCCCACAAAGGCATGGCCTGTTCGTGGGTATACAAGAAAATGTTAATGAATTTTTTATTTTTTATTTATTTAAATCTTAAAGTAGGGCACACATATCATACATATTGTTATGTGTGTTCTAATAATAACATTGAAAATATATTTAATTTATAAATTGTTTATCACATATGTCTTGACCATTATTTTAAATTTTGATATGTTTTTTTCTTCATAAATATTTTTTTCCATTTCGTAATACTTTTTAATTGCTTTAAATAAAATTGAATTTTGTGACTTTGCCTTTTTCCTAAATGGAAGTCTAATTTTGTTCTTTTCTCTAGTATTGTGATCGTGTTCATGCTGGTTCCGATCAATTTTTTTCCAAAATTCTGTTTTTTTATTAGAGTTTATAATTTTATGAACAAATATCATTGTATTGAATTTTTGCTCCTATAATAAATAATGGACAGTTATAATATTATTATTATTGTTTATTTTTATGTGATTTGTTTAAATTCGACATTGTCCGTAAATTTGTTAAATAAATAAGAATAGTAAAAATATTTTTTCTTACCCGCACAAAAGGATTTCTCTTCGGTAGCAAGTCTCTCGGAAGGCTGCTAAGGTCGCCGGGGAGGGTCTTCAGTTCCTTTCTGATCGATCCTTTGGTGTCATCCTTGTTTTCTTCTTTGCTCGGACAAGGACTAGCGGACTTTTCCAATTCCTCGCCGTTCGACGTCGCGTCCCCGGAAATCCTCGACTCGTTTCGAGAACTCGGCGACAGGCTGCGAGAGATGTCCGACAGGTTCCTCGTGCTGTCCGAGTTCCTCGACAGGTCGTCGGAGCGGGAGAAGTCGTCGCGGCTCTCGGACGAGTCGTCGAACGTGTGCGATATCCGCACGACGCTCTTCTCCGCGTACGGCGACACGCACCGCGAGTTGGTCGACAGCTTGTCCGAGCTCGTCGACCCGTTGTCGAAGTGCAGCGATATCTTCTCGAACGTCGGCGACGCGTCCGGGTTTATGTACACCTTGCCGAGGAACGGCGAGCGGTTGGCGGAATTGACGGACACCCGCGGCGGCGACACGCTCGTCGAATTGATGTAGATTTTGCCCGTGTTGGACGACAGACTGTCGGAAACTATCGACACTTTGCCCGAACTCGGCGACACGTTAAAGTTATCGCGTTCTGTGTCGATAACTCTAAACTTTGCCTCGCCCATTTTTTTTCTTTCACATATTCACTCTGCACATATTTTTGATTCGCCACTGATTCTCTAAGAACTATTTTCTCCTAATTCCCCGCATGTTTTGAAGACTTGAACGCGAAGATTTATCTTATCTGAAAATGTAAAACAAATATGTAAGAATAGGAATGTAATATAAACTCTGGTATCTTTATCCCCAGCTATAAAAATTACTCAAAAGATAACATTCAATAATTGCCACTAACAAAAGATTGTGCTATAAAACTAAAATTATAAATCATGCTTTTATTGATAAGAATGTTAAGAAATAGAACGACAGAAAAAGGCTATGCCTACATATGGACAAAAAACTGCAGAATCTTCGTCCGGACAACAGGCATGACTATTTCTTTATCTACTACATATTTTTGGAAATAGATTTTTCTGGACTATGTAAAGCTAGGAACAATCTGTTTAAAGACAGACATTTTTATTTTTAGAGAAAAATAAACAAAATCTCACTACCTACCAGTAAATTTATTTAACAATTGGATGCCCAATTTAAGAAAATACCTAAGTCCATATTTGTAGTTCTGAGATATTTCAAGTTTAAGTGTATTCTTTGTTCCTGACATGTTAAATGACAGAATTTCTGAAAATTTAAAATACGCATTGTAAAGTTTTTCTTCTTCTTTATTTTAAGATAAAAAAAATACTGAATTGTCACATGTTAAGTACAAAATGCATACTTGTTCCCCGACATACATACTCGTATATACACGAATTTAGTACGCCCGCCGAGAAAGTAGGCCCTCTTAAACACGTTATATTGAGGAAAATCTTAACTAACTATTTCAATAAATGGCAGTTAATATTTATGTATAACCATTTAGCAACTTTCTGATGTCTACCGGTTTCGAGACGTACCCTTTTCTTCGTTAGGATAATAATTACACTCACATGCAAATTTGTACAACAATCATACAGTACGGTTACATAGTTTTATATTTTACACAGTTAGATTTAACTCTAATGGACCAGTGGAGTTTTCATATAATACTATAATTATATTTAAAATTTACACTAAAAATGTATTATGTAACTTAGTAGACATTATAATAATAAATATGTACATCTCCCCTCCCCTCCTTATCCTCTCTTCAAGCATTTTTGTCCTTATCCCGCCCAATTTACAGTAACTTAATGTTCTTTAAATAAATATTTTTAAAAAAAATTGATTATTGAGTACATGAATATAACATTTTTATATGTATAAATCGTATGTATTTATTTGATATGTAATATATTTTCTTTACTAACTTTGTATACTATGTGGAAATCTGTTATTAATTCTGAGTTTATACACTATATCTGTTTGTTTACTAAAAATATGTATGTAGAACTGTTGATTTCCCTAATAAAATAAAATAAATAAATATCTAAGGTTATCAATGAACTATTTTTTAAATTTTAAAGTACAAAAAAGAGAAGGAAAAAAAACATAAATGGAAGTTGTTTATAAATTAAAATCAAGATAAAAAAAGTTATTTATAAGTTTGTAGTTAGTGCCTATTTACAAATGGAAATAATATTGAAAATGAATGTTTTTTTTTGTAAAAGTAATTAAACGGTAAGAATTAAAATAAAGAATGAAAAACATGCTTAGATGTAAAAAAAAAACATTTTCAAAAGGGAAAAACATAATACATACATATTTTAAGGAATTCAAGGTATATTTATATTATTTTAAACTTTGTACAAAGAATAAGTATTTTGGCGGACTTATTGCTAAAAGCAATATCTTCCAGTCTACCAAAAAACAGACTGGTCAAAATAAGAAATTAGTCAAAATTGTGTACTAAAAAAACATAAACATAACATTTTTAACATCGTATGTTAAAAATGCTTTTTTTCGTAGGACTTTTTCAATGTACAATACAAAATTTAAAAATATAGATTACACAAACATCACTCTGTCAGATTTAAAATTTACACTAAAAATGTATTATGTAACTTAGTAGACATTATAATAATAAATATGTACATCTTCCCTCCCCTCCTTATCCTCTCTTCAAGCATTTTTGTCCTTATCCGGCCCAATTTACAGTAACTTAATGCTCTTAAAATAAATATTTAAAAAATCTTTGATTATTGAGTACATGAAAATAACATTTTTATATGTATAAATTGTATGTATTTATTTGATATGTAATATATTTTCTTTACTAACTTTGTATAATATGTGGAAATCTGTTATTAGTTCTGAGTTTATACACTATATCTGTTTGTTTACTAAAAAAATGTATGTAGAACTGTTGATTTCCCAAATAAAATAAAATAAATACATATAAAAAAAATACTTACATAATGTTAAAATAAAATAAAAAGGACCTAATTAACTAAAAAAAATAACGGTTGTTTTTGCACATACTCACTAATATTTATAAAAATTTAAAAAAAGAACATTATGTTTTACATATTAAATCATGAGGAATGTGGGATCAGATAATGAGTTTGGAAGGACACAGAATGGGTAAATTTCAAACTTTGTTTGGGACCGTTTAAATTTAAATAAAACATCGTCACGAATCTTGACGTCACAATTATCAAGGCCAAATATGCCGAGATTTTGTAGACTAATTTTTAAAATATATTTTTTTAAATTATGTACAAAAACATTTCTTTGCAATATCCATATTGATTTTGAAATTTCAATCAATTTTTCTAAATCCATTTGGTATATCTTTATCGGTATTCGTAGTATGTGATATTTCGTTATTGCGCCGATAAAATTATATTAAACGATCAGGGCCCCGATTACAATGGGAGGTTAACAGAGTTATCTTCGACTGTCTATAAAGGAAAACCGATATTTGTATACGGACATGAGTATATTTGCATGAACATTTAAAGTATCTTCCTCGGTAATCTATACTTGAACATTAGAGTGGGACGATGATGTATGATGTTTTTAATTTTTTTAGACATCAAAGTGAAAGGGGTCTAAAAAGATGCATATTGGATTACTTTGAATAAAAAAATATTTAAAAAAAGTATTCCATAAAACTTTTGGCCTTCAACCGAGGTTTGAAGTTAATAACTGTCTGAATATTTTGTGAATTATCTATATTGATTTTTTTTGTTAGTAAAGATACAATTTATTACAAATTCGAACACGTTTTAAAACTACCGAAATGCAAAATGTTTACACTCCGCGGAACTGATTCCGTTGAGCGCCTGGCTAATATCGACGAAAACAATGGCTCATCAAAACAATGCTACCCATTTATTACAAAACAAAGTGCAACTCTCGCCCTTAGATGCTCATTTAATAAGGTTTAATGCACATTATAAAATTTAATTGGACTGAATTTCTTACTTAAATACGAAATGACGCTTTAGCGCAAACATTTACTTTTTCGAAGACTTCAAGCTGTGGTTAAGGGCCAAAAGTAGTATCAAATATTTTTTGCATTCTGAGTAATCAAAAAGGCATTTTTATAGACCCCTTTTATTTCAAAATTCATTAAAAAAATATCGGCCTACCCTAATGAATATGTTTGAAAGAAAAAAAATTATGCATATTCTGCTTTTCATACAGAAAACTTAATTTTACTATGTAGCTAAAATTGATGATAAATGTTAACTTCCCATTGTGATCGGGGCCCAGGTAACACACGTACATTCCCCATCATTGTATCCATTTAAATACAAACAATGGCACTATTCGATAAGAATTAACTGCCGGGAATTTTGCTTTCAGAGAATCAGTTAATTACCCTCGGCCCGGGGACACGGCTTTCGAAGAAACTCCCAACTAGTGACCCCTGTTATAGTCCTCATAAAATTTAAATACATGCAATTCAAACACCTTTTTAGTAATAAACTTGATAAAATGCAAGCTCCTGACGTCACTGCGACCTGTGAAGATCTGTTGTGACGGGTCCCCGTGAATAGTTCTCGCCCTCCAAGGCCAGGTCTATAAAGAGCCTGGCTATTGTCTGGAAGGCGAGAGTTTACATTTTGCTAAATCTCCCCCTCCAAGCCCAGATCCGTAAAGTATCGGGTTATTAAGTAGGGGACGAGCTCTTTAATATCCTCAGGTTTAACCAGTGGTCCCCAGAAGATAAGGTTCCTTTTATGATGTAAAGCATCACATTCACATAGAATGTTTGTAGCAGTGGTGAATAGTGATTTTATTTACAGGTAAGCTTTAAAAAAATATCATATATTTGTACCTACATAGAAGGTACATAATATAATGTAAGTAATGCATAAAATAAATTGATATGTTTCAGTAGTTCTGTGTGATACAACAACTCTCATCCATAAAATCAACTCAAACGATGTAACTTCGTGATATATATTTACTAAAAATAAATAAAAAATAGCACTATGAATTCAGTCGATATTAGGTATTCAATTGAAATCTCAACTGGCCGCATTGTTCTAGTAATTAATAGTGCTAAAAACGGCCGCGCGGAGCGCTATATGTCCTACAACATGACGCATAAAAGTAATTATGGTCTTATGTCAAAAGTACCATCTCAAAGAAAAATAGTCCTTAAGAAACAATGTTTGAAATACTGTTTTCCAAATCAAAAATCTTCAAATAATTTGTGTAATCTGCAAGTTTTATATAGGAGAAAAAACCCGCACTGGGGTTACATTTAAAATATAGTATGCTTATTTGTATGAAAAAATAAGCTGGAATAATCTAGTTTCGTAATAAGCTAGTTTCTTGGCTCACCGCAGGCGCTGGGCGCGCTTTATTAAAATTTATATTTAAATTAGGATAAAAACACAAACGGTGGAAATGATTTAAAATAAATGTTATTTATTTATTTGTTTTTCTGTATATAAAGTTACAATAAAACATTATTATGGCTAGTCAAATATAATGGTAAGCTGCGCATAATCGCTTCTATACACGGTTCGCCCCTGTTGTGTAGGTGTTTCCTCATGTTCACTGCAGAACTTACATCTAGAAGTTTCGGAAAGGTTCATTCTAGCGCGGTGTTTGTTCAATCTGCAGTGCCCTGGGCGGGCTCCAGTGACAACCCTCACTTGATGAGGCTGAGCTTTATTAGGCCGAAGGCAAACCTTTGCGAGTCCCCTTTTATCAGTTCCTTCGCATGGTGCTAACCAGGTACTTTTCGCCAATTTTACACTTCACTTCAGAGAACGTATCGGACACCAAGTCGTTGGAACAATAGGCATAATCCCCCAGTCTACACACGTGCGTTTCCAGAAATTCTCCAGCAGCCTAGTGGGCCACATGGTGACGATATCTACCTACTGTCTACAAAAGATTCTCTTCGGACATCTATCTCCCTTTGTTAACCATGGAGTTAATACAGTGCTTTATTTATTTAGTTTTTTATTGCTTGGTTCTTGGCATGAACACTTGACAAACTTACTACTATGCTCTATTTTTTATAAATTTATTGATATCATTCTAACTTTGCTAGAATTCCACTCGTCCATGCGCTTTGTAGCTGCACGATGATTGGTTATCTAGCTTTCATATACCAACTTAAAAATACCTAAATTTTATAAATGGGGTCTAGAATTCCAATCGTCTATGCGCTTAGTAGCTGCATGACGTGTTGTAATCTTACTCCTTTTTATTATTCATATTATTTTTTATTTTTTTTAGTATCATTAATACACTAAATTGATTTATCAATTTTTAAAATGTGTAAATGGGGGCTAAATTTCTAACTGTCTATGCGCTCTGTAGCTGCAAGACGTCCTGTAATCTAGCTCCTATCTGTTATAATTTTTTATTGATCTTAATTGAAAACGAGGAACTAGAATCCCAACCGTCCATGCGCTCTGTAGCTGCAAGACGTACTGGGATATTTATTAATTGTACAGCGCCCTTGAGGTGATTTTCACAAAAATGGCGCTATATAAATTATCCAACTATATATATATGTATCCACCGGTAAAAAGAGTTTCCGGTGCATTACAGAAAAAATAGTACGTTTATCCTAAAAAAAGCGTAAAATCATTAAAATCTTTTCGATTTCATAGCTTGAAATAAAATGGCGATAAGTGTACTGAAACATTTACCTATTTCCTCAATTCGCTTCGCAAGGTCAATCTTCCACACACTGGGACTAATGAGTGTGTGAGCGGCGCACGGGGCGACGTATGCGTGTGGGAGAAGCGAGAAACAAAGAAAACCAGGTCACTAAACTACGTAACAAATATACAATGTTTCGGGTACGTCCAAAACTGTATAGACATAGAGAAGTACAGAAACACTCAGTTTCGACAGTAAAAAAAATAGATTGACCAAAATGATATTTTAAAACCCACGACACCTTATTGTTTCCGTGATGTAATAGTAACTACAGCCCTAAGGGAAATAAGATTTTAAAAAATTGCAAGAATTCATCATCATTCCCTTTCCACACCTAATGGTTCATAGGGCAATGCATTGTTACACCAATCACAGCGTAACTTGATAATTTTTGTTACATGGGGGAAATATGATCAGCCTTACGCTTCAGGTACCAGTCCAGGGACTATGAAATATACTGTCGTGAAAACACCCTTTTTAAATAAATATTTCATATAAACCATGTCTGGAATCGAACCTGAGACCTCTCGTAAGGTAGACAAATAAACACGCAGACCGTTACACCACGAGGTTGACGAAAAATTGTAAAAATTAGAGCATTAAATTATACGTCGAAGTTTCTTGAAAATATACGCAAAAAATATTGAACAATATTTTAATAAAAACGAACTACTTTGAACGACATCACTAGTTCATATGAATCAACCAATGATAAGAGAGTAGTGAAAGATTTCCGGTTTACTAAACGTCAACGGATCAATCGGCAGAACTGACCGAGAAGAAGCGGAAGAGAACTTAAGACGTCACACTTGGAGTAATTTCAGAAATATCAATCTTTGAAAAACCGTAGCGCTGATAATACGGTACATAATTTAAAAAAAATAATTGCTTACTTTATTAGTCTATAAATAAATAAATAAAAATAAAATACCTTCTTCATTCTCTACTTGAAAAGAAAGCCTATACATATTTTGAATTTAAATTCTTTACTGCGCGTATTTAATGTGACGAATTTAATTTTTACACCGTTTTACTTATAACAGCACTAAAATTAGGTTAAAACGCGGATCTGGAGCGGCATCCAATGCAGTCCTCAACTTGAAGGCGTAAATTAAAAAGCCAGTCTCACTGCATTTAGTTTACCTATACAATGCCCTATGTACCACTGGATGCGGAAAGGGGGTGATGATGAATGTGATAGCATGACTTAATATTTTTGTGTAACGTGTTAGGATAATTAACGTCAACAGAAATGGACCCATTTTAGTGCCTTGAGGCATTCCAACGTTGTTACACCCCATAAATCATACCAAGGCTTGACCATTCAATTCAATTTGATATACTATGCATATATATCTGTGGATAGATACAAAACTGGACCGAACATACATACATAATATGCATATTATTACGTAAGATCTGTTTTTTCAATCAATTGATATTGTTCAATATATTTGTTTGCATAAATCGAACCATACGAAATAATCCATTCATATTTTTACATAATAGCTACCTATTTGAAATTACAATTTCCGTTTATTTTTATTTACAAGCAAACAGTTTTTGAAAGAACTACCACACCGGTTGTAATTTTTTATCAGTATTTATACGATATATTCAACATCTTGTTTATAAATAAGTGCATTTTTTTGCTTTAGCCATTTTTTAAGAGGAGAGGTAAATTTGGTTTAAAACAAATATTCTGTTTATTCATAAACAATCAATTTTAACTTCTGGCGATGCTTTCAATAAGTAAGTTAAATTGTCAGCCTTGTGTTGTAGTGTTCCGTGCGTTTGTCTTCCACACAGGAGGTCTCGGGTTCAATTCCCAACATGGTTAAATAGTTCATTGATAACCTTTGCATGTTATATTATATAATATGGAAGCGTCACTGGTCCATAAGAGTTAAGTCTTATTTTGTATTCTTTAAAACTTACTGTACTTTTTTAAAAAGTAACCAGAAAATGTTCAAAAAGGCTATAAAAATGGATAGTGGAGCTAGGTAGAAGTTGAATGGATTTTGTCGTTCGCCCAAACCAATATTGAATCAACTGCTCCACAAGTAAATAGCTTATAAGAGGTTTTCATTATTTTCATTGTGCGTTTTATAATATAAATAATATAGATGGACATGAATTAATTATAAACATAATACGTAGTGTTTAAAACTGTCTGAACATTTTGTTTATTACCTCTGTTTCAGAAAATGTTCAAAAAGGCTATAAAATATGGAAAGTGGAGCTAGGTAGAAGTTGAATGGATTGTCTCATTTGCCCGAACCAATATTGAATCAACTGCTCCACAAGTCTATGGCTTATGTTTGGTTTTTGTTCTTTCATTGTGCATTTTGTAATATAAATAATATAGTGTGCATAAATTAATTATAAACGTAAATACGTAGTGTTTAAAGCTGTCTGAATATTTTGTTAAGTATCTCTGTTTATTAAGTTAGTCTTCTTTGTTTATTCTCAAATGTAAAATATTTTTAAAAAAGTATATTGTTAATTGTCCTCTGCACGGGTAACCCCAGTGAGGTCACATTATTTTTATTATAATTTATAGTTTGTAAGGTAAAAAATATGAATAAATAAATAAATCAATGTACGAGGCACGTCCAGAAAGTAAGAGTACTCAATTTTTGTACTTAATATATTTATACTAAAAAAATACATGACGTGGTTTATACATATATTTCTAATTTTTCCACGTAGTCGCCTTCCCGTTCTATGCAAGTTGTAAATCGTGGCACAAGGTTTTTAATGCCCTCCTCATAGAACTCACACGCCATCTCCTTCGTCTACTTCAAGATCTCTTGTTTCACCCCACATCGGTTAGAATTATTTTTTCCTCCCATGTAAGTCTTCAGGAAAGTGAAAATATAAAAATCTGAGGGCGCTAAGTCTGGGGAGAATTCGGGGTGGTTCACAAAGGAGCTCAGACAATTCTCACCTTGCAATTTAAATCGCTCAAGGAACTCGCGACTAGCGACCCGATTCAATTTATGCTGGTGTTAGTTGTTTTGGGACCCATCTTGAGCACAATTTTTGATATTCCAGCGTTTCTGTCATTGTTTCGTATAACAGAGATCTGA
The DNA here is from genome assembly GCF_059751315.1 of Micrasema longulum. Classification (NCBI taxonomy): domain Eukaryota; kingdom Metazoa; phylum Arthropoda; class Insecta; order Trichoptera; family Brachycentridae; genus Micrasema; species Micrasema longulum. Next base: position 100,492 of record NW_028279104.1, on the reverse strand, counting down.
AAATTTGTGAAAACATCTTAGACATTTATCTACTGTCAATCGGCGATCTTCACGAGCAGTTTCGTCGGTTTTTTTCACCAACTCATCGGTCACAATTGAGGGTCTTTCACTCTTTTGCGCATCATGAATATTCGTTCTTCCTTCATTAAACTAACAACACCACTTAAATACGTTTGTTCAGTTCATAGCACCTTCGCCATAAGCAGTTTTGATCCGAGCTAAATTTTCAGTCGGAGTTTTTCCTTCCGCGAGAAGGAACCTTATGACAGCGCGCACCTCGCACTCGGCGGGTATTCTTATTGACATCTTCCGCAGAAACGAACACTATGAGGCAAGTTTTGGTACTAACGAGGGTCGCCGGAGCTCGTTGTGTTCAGGAGACCCCCCACTACCAATCAGTGTTACTTATTTATTTATTTTATAAACATAAACGGCAAATCTGCCTTTTACAAACATTTATAATGTTAACATATTTGACAATGTTTGATTATGTCCAAATGCTTGCAGACTGGCTGGATTTCCTCCCTAGGGAGTTGTTCATATTTAAATTTATTTCAACAGAGAGGGAAAACATTTTCGAGAAGGGAATATGGAAGTCTAGGCATTTACAGGGCTTATGGCCTGTCATTGGCTTCCATATTCCCTTCTCAAAAATTTTTCCCTGTCTGTTGAAATAAATTTAAATATTAACATATTTGTCTTAATATTTTTATTTTTTTTAAACGTGAATTTTCTTATACCCAATATTTATTAAAAACAATTAAACCAAAAATTATACAAGATTTATATTTAAAAAATTAACCTAAAAATTATACAGCATATTCAGTAGAAAGTTTAAATAGTAAAACATTCTACAGTAAAACAACAAGAAAATTATAAGTACTGTTTCACACAGATAGGCAAAGTGAACAAAAAACTTGCTGAAGTTGTAGACTGGAGACCACTGGCGACGATCCGGCTCGAAGGGCCAAACGTAACGTACGCGTTAACCACGTTTTTCTGCGCTGGTTCGTCACCCGCGTCTGCCACAGTCAAGCTTCCCGGCGTAAGTGGGAAGCCGATGAAATGCATGAATAAATAAATATAATTACCATTCACCATCTTTGAAAAAGTTCAAAAGGTTTGTTCTATAGGAACAATACCCTATACTAAATATATCAGATACGTGGGAATAAATTTTGCCGAGTTTATGAGGTCTATTTAATACGGCATTACAAGTATACACTGTCCGTGAATTGTTGCTACAAAACGGTGGCACCTGTCTAGTCATTCTTATAACTTATGGAAAAAAATCTCACAGCACGAGAGCCAACTAGTACTCCTACTTTCTGGATGTGCCTCGTAATTGTACTATATGTTTCCTAAACATATTTATCGTCTATATTAATAAATACAGACGATCATAAGCATAACGTCTTGGTAATTGTCAAATCATGTTCCAGCGAGCATTTCGCTTGAATTGGGATTTATTGGAGTTTAAAAATGCATTGAAGTGACGACTTTTTATCACCGAAGCCTATTTAAAATGTAAATGAGAACTATTTAAAATTTTAATTAAGTAAGGAACGCGGACTTAATTTTCGGGGTCATTCATTTGTTGGATTCGATCACACAATGACAAGTCGGTAAAACATATCCAGGTAGATAGAGATAGTACATAAGTTATGGATACCGTCTCGGTATGTACTGATAAAGATAGCCTTTATAATCGCGGCGCTAGTGATGTTTACATGCTAAGGAGTGATTATTTTTATTGTGAATTATCACTTTTTATTAGTTTATGAAACTATAATGTAATCCTGTACTCTATACTACAATGACGCCATAAATTAGTACCTTATAGTTATTGATAAATAATAAGCATCTATTAGTGAAGAATTCGTATGAAATTCTATGTATAAATACAGGTTACATTCTTTGCTGGTATACTCCAGCAGAGAAGAGTGATATACATTTAAAATTACCAGTAAATACCTACACCTACTGACCCAATCACCGACTTGAGAAATATCTGTGAGAATATTATCAAAGCAGGGCCGCGCTGGCAACACCGCCTTAACTCGAGGCCTAGAATCTGCTAACAAAATGGCTGCCTTAGAGCACGAACATTGTGACGTTTACAAACGTCAAACGTATTTCGTATTTTATATTCTGTTTTGAGGATCGTGTACTTGAATACGTCATCAAAGATCACACACATTAAAACATTGATAAAATACAGCACTTTATGTTTAAAAAGCATGAGTAAAAATTATTTTATTGAGAAAACCAACAATACTACATTATTACAGTTAACATTAGGTAATATTGCATGGTCAAATAATAGTTTTTTTTACTAATTGTAGAAAATAAAGAAACAAACAAAATATCTCACCAAAAAAAAATGTTTCCCCGTAGGGGTAGACACAGAGGATAGAACGCCACATCACTCTGTCTTTGCATACAGACCTCACTTCCTCTTCATTCATACATCTCATGCACGCACGCCGATTATTCCTACTCAAGTCCATCTTCAAGTATTTGATGGACTTGATCGTGTCATGTCTTTCTTGATCTTCCGCGTTTTCTGCATCCATCAACATTCGCATCGTAGATCCTTTTAGCCGTTCTTTCGCTGTCCATTCGCTCTACATGTCCAAACCAACGCAGCACCCCTTTCTTGATTCTGTCGATATAATATAATAATCGTTTTATAAATAAACCAGTAGGTGGTCGTGTTATTGTTTATCTTTAATAAAAATGTCTGAGCACAATGAATTCAGAGTATTAGGTTAGATTACGATTGAAATGTCAACTGGCCGCTTTGTTCTAGAAATGAATAATGCCAAAAACGGCCGCGTCGAGCGCCACATGTGTTGCGAGTCATATGTCAAAAGTATCACATCAAAGAAAAATAGTCCTTAAGAAATAATGTTTAAAATACTGTTTTCCCAATCAAGAATCTTTAAAGAATTTGTGTAATCTGAAAGTTTACTCAAGGAGAAAAATCCCACCACTGGGTTTAACATGTTCAAAATATAGTTTACATATTTGTATAAAGAAATAAGCTGTAGGTATCGGCTAGTTTGTTGGCTCATTGCTGGCGCTGGGCACGTTTTATTTAAAAAATTACTTATATTTGGTGAAAAATACAAGATTTATAAAAAGTAGAAATTATTTGTTTGATTTTCTATAAATAAAGTCGCTGCAAAACATTATTATGGACAGTCAAATATAATGGTAAGCTGCGCACAATCGCTTTTATACACGGCACGGCACCTACGAGATGCCTTAGAAGCCCTAGAATAAGCCTTGTAAATGCCTAGACTTCTACATTCCATATCTATTGCAATAACGAAAAAATCCGGCATTCAAACATACTCAAAACATTGTGTAAAATATGATTATTCGTTCGCTCGGAATCGGACACAGACATTATAAAATAAATTCGTCAATATATCTTAATTTTGTGATGGTAATAAATGTGTGTTGAAGTCCGCCCCTGAAGCCGTGGTTATTGAATACCTAGAAACCAGTTTGGTGTAAAGCGGTGTTGGTCTCTGTTCTCCGTCTCCGAGTCACCAGTGTACAATACCTACACAGATCCGCGCGCGTACTACACACTACACACTACAGCCGCACCATACCTCCGTCACGTCAGTATTCAGAAATGTAGGTAACCTTTACTAGGCACGCCAACCTCTTGCGCTCTCTGCTCTCCTGTGGACCCCATTACAATCAGACAGAAAGATTAACTTTTCATTTATGTTTATAAAAAAAAAAAATTAAAATTTCAGGCATTAGCTTGGTGGTGAAACATTTTACTAAATCAACTGTAGCTCAATCACAAATAACTTTCGACGTGCTTAAAAACACGCTAAGCATTTGAGCGATCACAATGAACAATAATGAACATGCTTAAGTTATCGCAGTCATAAGTCAACGCGTGTGTAATCTCTAAGTCAAAGCTCGAGTCGGTTTGTTTTTTTGTTTTCTTAGTAAATAAATACAGTTCACTGGCGAAAAATCGGCGTTTACTATAAAAAATGATACAATATATTGCATTTGCAAAATAGTAAGGAGAATCTAATACAAAAAATGTGGAATGGTTTCTCATTTAATAACATATATACAAAAATCAAAAATGTTACCTGTGCCGATATTCGCTAATAAGTGGAATGGGGAATGTTGTAATACGTAAAGTGGCCACTTAACCCAGCCAATGACAGGTCATAAGCCCTGTAAACGCTCGAATATCCATAATCCTGTATTTGAAAAAATTCTACCTCATCTCTGTAGGGATATTAATAAAAAAAAAATAAAAACAAACAAAAAATGTATTAGATTATACAAGTATTTGATGGACTTAATTGTTCCATGTCTTTCTCGATCTTCCTCGTTTTCTGCATCCATCAAACATTCGCATCGTAGATCCTTTTAGCCGTTCTTTCGCTGTCCATTCGCTCTACATGTCCAAACCAACGCAGCACCCCTTTCTTGATTCTGTCGATATAATATATAATATATAATAGTATAATGAATAAACTAGTTGGTAGTCATGTTATTGTTTATCTCAAATAAATGTCTGCCTTAAAACAGGTTGTACCTAGTTAGGCAAACGAGACATAATCCAGAGAAATCTATTACCTAAACATGTGGTAGATAAAGAAATTGTAATTTTTGCTAATAAACAAGGATATTATTATTATTGCTTATTATGGCGTAAATTCACCCCGGGTTATGGTACTTATATCGACGAACGTCGCTCTTGTATCGTATTTTTGTTATCAAGCTGTCTTCTATATTTTTATTACTAGACAGTAATTCATAGACCTTTATTGCTTTAAAAAAATAAAAATAAAAAACGTGATATTTCTAATAATGCTTTACTAACTCAATGGAGAATGCTAAGTTTGCGGTGTCAATTAGTAAAATTGAAATCTATTTTTGCAAGATTTAGAGACGGGTTTGATTCACGCTATTATGTAGGTAGGTAGATTTTTATGCATAGTTTATTTTGGCATCAATAACTAATTTTCCAACAATATTCTGAGTCTGTTTAAATTTTTGTAGACAAGGACTGGAATCAACTCCCTGGGGAGCTGTTTATATTAACATATTACAACATAATTGAAGGAATATAGATGGTCAAATATGGGCAGAATGGTGAATGTTACACAGTGTGTAAAGTGGCCACTTAAACCAGCCATTAACAGGTCATAAGCCCTGTACTTAAAAAATGTTCAAAACATATACGTTCTTAAAAAAACACCTAAATAAATCAGTTCTTACAGCCCGTGTGACGAGTGATATGTGATGTTATTTTATCGACTTTTTATTTAAACAATTGTGTTATTATAAATAATATCCCCTCATACCAGCACTTTTGCCGATTGGGAATATTTCGTACAAATAAAATATGTAATGTAATGTAATATGTAAAGTTTTAAAACCTTGTATTTTGTCATAAATAAATAAATACACAACATTATTTTTGGTATGTGTATTTTGTACATACACAAATCTGGATTTCTCCCGAGGGGGAGTAGGTATATATTTTTTATTAATATCCCTACAGAGATGAGGTAGAATTTTTTCAAATTCAAATTCATATGGCGCTCCAACACGCTTGTGAATGGTTTCTCATTTAATAACATATATACAAAAATCAACAAAAAAAAATGTTACCTGTGTCGATATTCGCTAATAAGCGGAATGGGGAATGTTGTAAAACGTAAAGTGGCCACTTAACCCAGCCAATGACAGGTCATAAGCCCTGTAAACGCTCGAATATCCATAATCCTGAATTTGAAAAAATTCTACCTCATCTCTGTAGGGATATTAATAAAAAATAAATAAATACATTTTATCTTCCCATCATAATCGAGGCCCTGGTACCATAAACGTGTTAATATTTCTCAAAATATGGCCACTAACCAGCACACTGTGGAATCTTCGTAAAAATGTGGTGACGTCACGCGGGCGTTTATAAAATGTAACCTTCATGCATTCAATTCCAGACGATTGTTTATTTTGGTAAAAGTGATTTATGAACAAAAGAACAATTTTTTTTGTTGATTTTCTTTTATTCGTTCATCAAATTGCTATTTTTACTGTTTATGCACTTATAAATTAAGTTCCAAAAGGCACTGCATTGATATTTAGCGTAGTTCGATCATCTCGTCATTGTGGTACACGGGCGTGTGTGATTTTCTTCAACTCGACAAGTAAAAAAGTATATTATTTAAATAATATTAGTATTAATACTAGGGTTAGTTATATGAGGGTATTAAGAGCAAACTTAGAAATCTCCACCAAAAACGGAAAATTAGTTTAACATATTACAACAGAGATGAAGAACATTTAAGAGAAGGTAATATAGAAGTCTAGGCATCTACAGGGCTTATGACCTGTCAATGGCTGGTTTAAGTGGCCACTTTACACACTGTGTAACATTCGTCATTCTGACCATATTTGAACATCTATATTCCTTTAATTATTTCATCTGTTGACGTTTGTGAAGTTAAAGAGCTAAAACCTTTATTTATGCGAGTGAGATTCATCTATCTTATCTTTAACTTCACAAACATCAACAGATGAAAGAATTGAAGGAATAAAGATGTTCAAATATAGGCAGAATGGTGAATGTTACACAGTGTGTAAAGTGGCAACTTAAACCAGCCATTGACAGGTCATAAGCCCTGTAGATGCCTAGACTTCAATATTACCTTCTCTTAAATGTTCTTCATCTCTGTTGTAATATGTTAATATAAACAGCTCCCCAGGGAGTTGAATCTAGTTCTTGTCTACAAAAATTTGGACAAACTCAAAATATTGTTTATAGATGAAATTGAAGATAAATTCATACTTCACATTGCTCAACAATTGCCGCACTTTTCGGTAGGTATTTTATTTTTATTTTATTAACATTAACTGTAAATCTGCCGTTAAAAAAAATATAATACTAACACATTTGGCTTATCATCTTTTTTTTTCAATACATAAATTTCCTTATACCCAAGATTTATAATAAAAATTAAGCCTAAAAATTATACAGGATTTGTATTAAAAATTTAACCTTAAAATTATACAGCATATTCAGTAGAAAGTTTAAATAATTCAAGAATAAATGTAAAAAACTACATTAAATAATAAATCAATATTTAGTAATATAACAAGAAAATTATAAGTACTGTTTCATACAGCTGGGCAAAGTGAACAAAAACTGTATATATTATAAAATGCATGAATAAATAAATATAATTACCATTCACCATCTTTGAAAAAGTTCAAAAGGTTTGTTCCATAGGAACAATACCCTACACTAAATATATCAGATACGTGGGAATAACTATTGCCGAGGTAATGAAGTCTGTTTAATACGGCATTACAAGTATACACTGTCCGTGAATTGTTGCTACAAAACGGTGGCACCTGTCTAGTCATTCTTCCAGGCACCCTGAAGTTGATGAGAGATAATAGTTCAGGGCAATCCCATTTTGAATTTACAATTTTGAGTAAATTTAAGAGGTCTATAATTTTTATTCTATCGTTAAGTTTTAACGAATTCAATGTTTTTAGTAAAAAATCTTTAAATTTAAAATTTAAATAACGTAAGAATTTTTTTTAGACTCTTTCAAGGGAATTTTGGTGAAAGTTGTAGTAAGGAGTCCATATTGTGAGTTATACTCTAACTGGCTTCTCACTAATGAAGTATACATCAACTTCAAAGTGCCTGTTTTTGAATTCCTTAGTCACGCGTAACATGAAGCCTAACATTTTTAGAGATTTACTAGTAATATTATTTATGTGCCTAATAAAGGTTAATTTTTGATCAAAAACGATACCCAGGTCGCGCACCTCAGAAGTTGAGCCTAATAAAAATATACGAGATAAAAAAATATAATGGATAGGTGTTGTTTAAGAACTATCAATCGACGTGATAAACATCTTTGACTGAGCGCCAGTCTCAAATTGTTTGAAATAATCCTAATATGTTAAAATAGTAATAGCCTCTTCATGGACTTTGATATTTTATTTATGTATTTAACGAATATTGAATGAAGTTTTTTGTCAGGTTTGATTCTCAGAGCTCCGCGTTAATATCGACAAGTTTTTTAATCAAATAAAAAAAGCATAATAACACATAATAAATATTTAACCTTCAAACAGTATAAACAATGTTGCTTTTGCTTTTTAAAATATGCGAAATATTTTAAATATGAATATCATAAATTAAAGAGCCCAACTCTTTTTTAGCAAGTTTAACTTGATTTGTTCTTTTTTTATTTATATTTGTTATTTGTAATAAAAATGTAAAAAATAAATCTTAATAACAAGGAAGTTTAGTGCGACGGGAAATGAAATATAAAAATTGTAACAAATAACAACAGGGATGGAGAATACCTTAAATAAGAGAATATGGAAGTCTAGGCATTTACAGGGCTTATGACCTGTCACTGGCTAGTTTAAGTTGCCACTTAACACACTGTGTAACATTCACTTTTTCGCCTATGTTTGAACCTCCATATTTCTTCAATTCTTCCATTTGTTGATTTTTAAACCAGCTAATGACAGGTTATAATGCCTAGACTTCCATATTCCCTTATTCAAGGTATTCTCCATCCCTGTTGTTATTTGTTAATCTTAATGACTCCCAAGGGGGTGAAATCCAGTCTTTTGTCTACGAACATTTGGAAAAACTCAAATATTGTAATAAAAATTGTATTTTTAGGCTCGGTAAAATTTAGAGCTTTTAATTGTTCGGAGAAGTCTCTTGAAAATGCATGAAGAAAATAACAAAAAAAGATTTGAATAAAAATTAACTACTCCACCGAATCAACCAACGATGTGATAGATTTGCGGTTTACAGTAAGTCAATTCACCAATCAGCCACACGTCACGACGTCACACACGGAGTAATTAAGAAAATACAATACTTCCATCCCCTGCACGACATACCATCTGCGCGCATGCGTAAAGTGGTTGCCTAATGTTGCCAAACCGCGAACAATATAAAATCATAACACAAATATAAGATGATTTGAACGTAGTTATGCAGAAAGCAGCCAGTCCACAATTGTGAAAAAAATAGATATTTATGTTATCGGGTGCGGTAAGGTCAATTCTATGTTCCGCTAAAAACAGCCAGACTGCTTTTATACAAAAAGTTGTGTTAATCACCTTCTGAAAATGGTATCAATCACAAAAACGGTATTTCTCAATTGGCAGAAAACACCCACAGCACTAGAAAATTTTAACGAATTTAAAAATCATTAAAACTGGTCAAATACATAATTAAATTTTTGTTTGTAATGTAAAAAAAAACTAACTAATTCCTTTTTTATCATTTATCAAAGTCAAAAACATTCCAACTGTTGTGGAAATTTGTTTTTTCACTCTTTTCACAAAGGTGCTAATATCTCAGTTTCACCTTTCTATGGCTGGCTGCTTTCTGCATAACTACGTTCATTTTGTGTGTTGTGTTACGTTTTACCGCAAAAAGTATTTAACTGTCTGGACTATAAAAAAAATAAGTACTTTTATAAGGCAAACGTAAAAAAATTAAGTAAAGATAATACAGTTTAATATTACACTATGGCTTCTTAATAGAAAGCTGGGTAAAAAATTCGACTACCCTGGCAATACTTACAAAATGTCCGCTTTGTTTTATTTAACAATATGACAGATGGTAAGGTACGAGTAAAATAATCGAATTCTCAAATTATATTACTTGTGAATTTGCTACTTACACATGAAATTTAATCCCACCCTATTCCATCTGTTTCCAGGCTTAAAAAATACGATTGTGATACCACAAGCTTCAAGTCCTTATTTAGGGCGGCAGCGGATAAAATAAAATTTTCCACGATGATAGCCAATCTCTAGTGGCACCATTAGAAGAAGACTCGACGGGTGTGCAATGTAGTTTGTTCTTTGCTTAAAATTAAAAATAAGTAAAGGTCATTTTATACGCATTAATTTAATATGAAAAGTCACAGAACGTAATTGATAAAACTTTCCAAAATGCTACATTTGTATGGCGCTTCTATGTTAGTCATCTAACTCATTATATTCTTGAGTAAGTGATTAAGATTCGCATAAAGATTATCTATGGAAAATAAATAAATAAAATAGTATTCTAGGTACATTATCAATTTATCAAGAATAGGGAAATCACGAAAGAAAAAGTATGACAGTGGCGAATCGTCCATAGTACAAAGACTATATAATATAAAATAAGGTATGGGTATTTCTCACCCCTAGTAACACAAATAACTATTGACGTGATAACAACTTCACACCACGGTTGTTTATCGTATTCGCGATCACAATGCAACATCCGTGAACACCTAATATTAAATGTCAAATTATTTACGTTTCGCGACGTATAATCCTGCTGCGCAATCACATATTTGAATTTCACCGGTGTTAATTTAGAAAATATTCCAAAACTGCAATTTTTATTTATTTATTCATTATTTATCATGCTATTTATTGCATTTATCCGGCGCTCGGCGGTTAGCAAGCCAAATGTCAAGAGAAGCAGTCGCCATAGTAATTGTAATTTAATTTTCACTTTTTTGTATTAGATACTCCTTACTATTCTGCAATTGCAATATATTATATAATTTTTTATCGTAAACGCCGATTTTCGCCAGTGAACTGTATTTATTTACGAGGAAAACAAAAAACAAACCGACACGAGCGTTGACTTAGAGATTACACACGCGTTGACTTATGACTGCGATAACTTAAGCATGTTCATTATTAATTTATTATGAAAATAAAACTTTGTTATCAGTGTTACACAATTTTATTCTTTTACAAGAACACAACTATAGTTTCGGGAGAGCACTCCTCCCATCGACGGGTGATATAAAACTAATATAATAAACACAGAATATTGTTCACAATGTTTTGTCCATGTTTTCATATCTGTACTTAAGATAACCATCCATTCATATGCCAACACCTTAGATAAGAATAAAACCCCCTGCTCTAAGTTTCACTGATTAATCTGTTTATTTTTTGTTTAGATTCGATGACATTGTGAACAATATTCTGTGTTTATTATATTAGTTTTATATCACCCGTCGATGGGAGGAGTGCTCTCCCGAAACTATAGTTGTGTTCTTGTAAAAGAATAAAATTGTGTAACACTGATAACAAAGTTTTATTTTCATAATAATTTATAATGAAGTGTTACGAAGTGAATGCCGATTCAATTAAAAATATTATGTTCATTATTGTTCATTGCGATCGCTCAAATGCTTAGCATGTTTTTAGCACGTCGATAGTTAATCGTGATTGAGCTACAGAAGTACACTATCGTTAGTCTAAGTACAGTTTAATCCTCAGAGTAATAATTCTCTAGAGAAGCCAGCCCTTAAGCTGTATTGCGTATTGCACAGAAAAAAAGGTTTCAAATTTTTGGCTTCGTATTAGTTTAGTTTTTATTAACATATAAAAACGGAGGTGAAGAACTATTTATTTATTTATTATATATATACGGCCTAAGCCAATTACAAACGTTACATGAAGAAACATAAATGCAAGAAACTGAACAAAAATAACATAAAACTATTTAGTAAAGACAAACAATAATTGCATACAATATATTTAAAAAAAACGAAAGTCCTAAAACTTTGAGCTAAACCATGCCAATCCAACTTCATCCCACACTGTTTAGTCGCGAAGAGATCTACAAAGAGCCGGAAGATCTATCCCAAAAAATTCCAAGTCGTGTGATGAATTGACTAATCTACACATTCTGGACATTGGGGCATAAAAACCAAAGTCGCTCTTAGAAGATTAGAGAAGATAATATATAAGTCTAGGCATCTACGGGGCTTATGACCTGTCATTGGCTGGTTTAAGTGGCCACTTTACACATTGTGTAACATTCACCATTCTGCCTATATTTTAACAACTATATTCCTTCGATTCTTCCATCTGTTGACATTTGTGAAGTTAGAGAGCTGAAACCTTTACTGTTGCGGGTGAGATTCATATTATTGAATTATTTCACCTACATACTAGGCAGCGCCTGAAAATATTTTTCAACCATTTTTTTCAGTTTGTCTTAATTTTTGTAGACAAGGACTAGATTCAACCCCTAGGGATCTTATGTTAATATTAACATATTACAAGAGAGATGAAGAACTCTTTAGAGAAGGAAACATAGAAAGAGCTCTTAAACTCTGTTGTAATATGTTAATATTGACAGCTCCCTATGGGGCTGAATCCAGTTCTCGTCTACAAAAATTTGGACAAACTCAAAACATTGCAGTTTAGTTTTTAATTTAATACAGTTTTTAATTTAACAATTAACGTGTAATAGACGGTTAAGTTTCTACGGCCCATTGTATTGCTGTAATCTGTAGCTAAGTTCGTGGTCAATAATCATAGAATGGTCTTTCTCCGTATGGACAACTCTATTAGGTTATTACTCCAAGCTTTAAACATATGTTTCGAGTTAAGAATGCAGTTTTATTTATTTATTTAACATATATATACACATACAATATATATACATATAAGGGCGGGCATATTTCCTGAAGGTAATTTCTTCCTACCTACCCAAACCGTTCAGTTTGAGAAAATTGCAAGTAGATTGACATATTAAATCTTACAATTTTATACAAAAATTAAAAAAAAGATTAACAAAATAAAAAAATGAACACTATAATATGAATACAAAAAATTTATACTTTACTATGAAGATAGGAGTGGCGATGGAAAGGAAAGAAGAAGGATAAAGAAACAATTCCAATATTTAGATAGTGACATTTCAATCTTGACTTAAATGTAAATAAAGAAAGGGCTTCTCTAACATTAGTGGGTAGATTTTTTTAATTTTTTATTTCACGTTTTACATAAAACTTTTTTTTTAAAATATGAATACCTCACTGGGCACAACCCGTGTCGAGGCATTCATTTACATGATTTTATGATATATACTTTTGGTGTCTAAAAAAAAAACATACAGGGTGTTCTTTAAACCCTGTCACATCCGAAACCACGATGATCAGTATGAGCAAGAAGACATATTGGCACATTAAAATATTTTTTTAGAACGGATAAAATTTGAAAAAATAAAATATAAAAAAAAGCAAATGGTTGCTTACTTCTGCAGGGGTGTAACGAAAAGGGGAAGGGGGGAGTCTGATACTGCCCCGCGCTTCCCTCACTTCTCCCCTGCAGAAGTAGCAACCATTTGTTTTTATAAAAAAAAATATTCTTTTTTTGTTGTTAATATTTTTTTAAATATGCTTTTATTAGTACAAAATTATTCCACAATGAGGAAGTTCAGTAGATTTAAAAAAAAAATATTTGTTCATAGACTGTTAAACTAAGTCAAATTTTTTTTATTTTTTTTTTATAGATCGTATTATCGGCGCTACGATTTTTTTAACGTCAGAGGTTTATTTCCGCTTATTCTCATTCAGTTCTTCCCATTGGTCCAGAAGCGACAAGCAGACCGGAAATCTTCCATAGCTCTCAGATCATAGGTTGATTCACATGAACCAGTGACGTCATTTAAAGTAGTGCGTTTTTATCAAAATATTTTTTATTATTTTTTCTGTACATTTTCAAGAAACTTTGGGGTACAATTTAATGCTCTGATTTTTACCCCGCGTAAGAAGACATTTTTTGTATCCAATTTCCCGTAGGGCTGAAGAGAATTGAACAGCTACTACTGCGAAAGAGGAGGCAAGAAAATTAGAGCGATGAAATGGCATTAAAAGCGTTCTCTCGTCACTAGAACGAAGAGATAGTCCGTGTTGTGATTTGTGATAGAGGTTGGAAGAGCTCTCTCAGATTGACCACTTTTTTCAAACTTCGCTTTTTTTTTAAGTTTGTAGTCACTTTTTTTCGTGCTAGAAACTTCTGTATTATTTTAAATCATTGCGTAAAACATCGAGAGAAACTGCAGTAATTATGATGCAAGTTTTCTTCTAATATTTTCACAGTCAAATGAGCAAACGCCGCAAAAAACGCTGGCTTTATAATTAGGGCTTCCAGTACCGGCACAATTTTAGTCTCGAGACTGAGGCGAGGCTCGGGGGACCATGTCTCGAAATTTCGAGATTGTTTACCATTCGTTATTAAGGCTGTCGTCTGGTAAAACGCACGCATAATGAGGAAATCGTACGATTTTGCCATTTTAAAACGAATGTTTTTTTAGTACTTCTTACAGCCAATCTGCCAAACAAAATGGATTTTTTACCCTTGAAAATAGACGCACTGTATCTGAATTATGCTATTTACATAAATTATTAAATAATAAACTAGACTCTTTTAACCTACTCTCCAAAATTAATCTTAATGCCCCCTTTCACGTGACAAGAAATAAGTATTTATTCCATCTGCCAGTCTGTAGCACTAACTATGCACAACACTCTTTTCTCTAGCGTTCTTCCTCTAACTATAATGTTTTTTTTCATCTATTGATATATTTTACATACCCCTTAATTCATTTAAAAATAAATTAAGAGTTATTATTTCTGGCTGCGATACGATCCCCCTTACTATTTAATGATGCTCATACTTACACACACCTGAACACTTACTCCCACACTAATACACATAAACACATCCTTTTGTTGTAACACAATTGAATAATATGTATGATTTTTATTTAGAAACTTTGCTGGTATGTCTTTAAACTGTATTTAAAAAAAAAATGTTATTATATCATTGTCGACTGTTTGTTTCTTTAAAATAAATAAATAAATAATCACGCAATAATAAAAAAACAAAAAACATAAATTAGATGAAAACAATAATTTTTAAAGGTATTTCTTTGTAAAGTTTTATGTCACTAAAATATGATTACTTTTAGACCGGCACACGGTGATTCGGAATACCATATTACGAACTACTTAGGGTAAAATACCAGTGGCGAATGCTCCTTATAATCGATTACATGCAGCTTACCATATTTTTTTGACATCGTAAGTGATGTTTTGTAATACTGTAGTATTATTAGGAAAAAGCACATCACCAAAAAAATATATTACTTTTCTTGGGTAAGTAAATTTATATATTCCTTTATTCCATACAGCGACCAGTTGCGCCTCTATTGGCCAAAATTATAACTACTGGATTACACGAGATTACTCTGCTCACTTTAAAATCACTAATTCAAATACGTCTTTAACCTAAAACTTTAGAATCTCGTTCGAAAAATTACACTTGCGATTACAGTAAAATCTTGCAGCTTTCATTAATGCAATTTAGTCTTTCAATACTTTTTCATAGAGGTGACAATATACGCACTCGTTATGTGTAAGAAAGAGATAACAAATATATTTTGTATGTCGTAAGTAATTTATCATACTTATGTTTCGGTGGTTTGAAAGTAAATTTGCTTTAAAATAAATAAATATTTTGATATTTTAATCGAAACGATTTAATATTTTAATCCATAATATAGTATAAATCCTTTAGTGGGTTTTAAAAACAAAGATTCGCTTATTGTTTTTTAATTGTAATTCGTTTTTGTGCATACGATGACAGTTGAATATTGTAGGTTATTCTTCAGTATCCATTTAAACTTTTAAAATTTAGTAAGAGTTATTATAAAAACGTTACTTGTGTATAGTGTTGAGAATAAATATATATGAAGAATTATAATATGTATAACTTATGTCGTTTTGTGCATAATAATGTGATATAAAAGTCGATGAAACAATGATTCTTAAAACATAATTTATGTTTTGTTTGGTGAACTATCGTACTCGGTAAGGAATACTTTTAAATTATTATCATTTATTAAGAAATAGTGTTTTATTTCAAGACAAGTTATAATAGTCTGACTTAGCCGAAGATGCACCGGTGCGCTAATGAATTATTTAGTTTATTAATTACTTTTTTGACTCTTAACGCCAAACGCGAAATAGCTGCGTGGATGGGTCGTCGCTTTCTAAAGACTAAGGCGAAGGTTCGAATCCATAGGGGTTCCAATTTTTTTTTTGCAATCATGTTTTTTTAAATTGTATTTTAAATCAAATGTTTATGCCACATTAGAAAATATTTTTACTGAAACTATTAGCCGCTGGAGCCATTTGTTAGGAATTATTTATTAAATATACAATAGACTTGTTTTTTATATGCCATACTACCGTTATGGACATTTTATCAGAATTTTCATAGCTTACCAATTTAAAAACTCACCGCTCGCCACTGTAAAATACCCAATAACTTAAGAAACGGAAAATTGTAAGTGATCGGGGAAGCGTATTAGTCATTGAGCTGCCACAGTCAATTAGTCGATTTGTTAAAATTTTGACTGTTAACCCTTACGCTGCTACGCAGTTTTTCAAGAATCTAATCAGAAATCCTCTTATTTATACATTTCAAAAATATTTTATCGAATACGTTGTTTTCCAAACACACTACTGTTTTATCAATTAATAGCAATTCCGAGAAAAATCTTCCATTTCATAAATATCTAATTCAAGCCTAATGGAGTGAGCAAGATGGACAACTCGTGCCGCAAATAGACAATTTTCGTACAGCGGTTGTAAACCCTTTCTTAATTGAAAATAAAAACAAACAAACTGATCTCGTACTGCAATCTCAAGGCGCATTGTTATTATTGAAACGAAATAATTATTATAGTTTTTTTTGTTAATTGCGGAGCAAAGTGCTCTGTTATAAATTATCAAACCTACCACTTCCATCAATGCATTTAAACAAAAATTGAGTAAAATATATCTTGAAATTTGTTGCAACAGAGAGGAAAAACATTTTTGCCAAGGGAATATGGAAGTCTAGGTATTTACAGGACTTATGATCTGTCATTGGCTGGTTTAAATTACCACTTTACACACTGCGAGATATTCACTATTCTGGGTATGTCTACACATACATATTCATGATTATTTTTACATTACCTCAACTCTTCCATCTGTTGACTTTTGCAAACTAAAAGAGCTGAAACCTTTATTGATGTCGGTAAGTTTCATCTGGATAAATTATTTCACCTCCTAGGTAATGCCTAAAATTACTTTAAATTTTTTATGCAAGTTATTTTAATCAACAATATTTTGAGTATGTCTAAATGTTTGTAGGGAGTTATTTAGATTAAACCGGTAAATGTACAAAGAAGTGATATTTCTTCTAAGAAAAATATTCCGTTTCGATAATAGCTAGTTCACGCATAATGGACTGAGCGAGATAGACAACAGTTGCCGAAATTACAAACAGCTGAGGTAAATTACATATTTTTTACATTTATATATATTTTTAATCTTACTTTGTTACTCTAATTAACAATTTAACTCTGCAAAGCGTCCTTTTTATTATGAATAAATTTACAAAATATATCATTCAAAATGATAACGGATAGTGAAAGTGATAAAGAAATAATAGTACCTCCCCGAGAAACTCGGAGGCTTAGCAGCTCAACCTATTCCGAAAGTGAATATGACAATAACGATATTTTTTATCTTTTTATATTTTTATTTTTTTAAGTGGTTGTGATAATAATTTATAATATGACTCTTACGAAGAGCACGAAATCGAAGAAGCTTTTTCTGAAGTATTTTTGGATCAATATCGAGCTGATATACCTCATTTACGTTTTGTTTGTAGAATAGAGTTTGTATGGTAATAATTACGTTTTGTTAGTAGAGTAATAATTACTACCTAATGAACAGCTGAAACATTTTGATTTCCCATTACTGTGGGTACCCATTATATTAAATTAACAAATGATTTTTTTTATATTCAAACGTCCTAATTGACAATCATTAGGTTCCATGGTGAATTATTTTTATGTTTTATGGCTCTTTACTTATTTGTTTATATTCTTAATTATGGGGTTTTCCGGTGATATAGGGACCTCACTAGATAAGAGTTATTATATTAAAGGTAAAGTATTCAATTAGTTATTCATTACGGAAGTACATCAATATTTTCGTAATCACTGACTCGGGTTTAATAGCGGGGAAAACACCAAATATAATTATTTTCCTCAAATATCATATAAGTGATTAAAAATCTAACTATTAACATTGATTTATTTTTTATTTCACCGTTTTTGGAATGTAAAAAAGTTCAGTTTCAGGTCCCGACTAGCTAGAAGTTTCCCGTGTTTAGTCGTTTCTCTTTTCTTAAAAGCACTGCGAATTTAAACAACATAAGTAAATTTATAATGAGGATGTTTAGAGGTTTTAAAAAAAAAAATGTTACTAGACAAAGCTTTTTTTTTCAATTTTTATGTATCGTATTATCAGCGCTACGATATTTTAAAGTTTTGTATTTCTGACATTAATCCGCGTGTGACGTCACAAGTTCTCTTCCGCTTTTTCTCGGTTAGTTCTGTTGATTGGTCCATTGACGATTAGCAAACCGGAAATCTTACACAACCCTCTTATCATTGATTGATTCATATGAACAAGTGACGTCGTTCAAAGTTGTTCGTTTTCATTAAAATATTTTTAATGATTTTTTATTCATTTTCAAGAAACTTTGCCGTACAATTTAATGCTTAAATTTTTACAGCGCGTAAGAAAACATTTTTTGTAAAAAATTTTCCGTAGGGCTGAAATAGGTACGAAACTAAATAATAACCCGTCGAATAAGTCATTTTTATGTTTTGAAAATGTTTTATACCACTGACGGTTAAGTGCAACAAGCAGTTCCCGAATTCATTTACCCTTTTGGGGATTATGACGTCAGCATCAGTCTAGTTAGAACTTTATGATAGGGATTAACAACAACGATATATCGTTGTTTAGCAGTATAAGGGTTAATTACCCACCTAATCCCATGCGATAATAAAATCGGTTCATTTGCATCGTTTCAGCGTTAATCGCCACACTTCTTTACGATGTTTCTTTGAGTGCATTTGTGTTATATTCATCCTTGTATTTGGTCTATCATGACTTCTACTTCTACAGGTAAGATATATATATATATATATATATTTTTACAAACGATATTTATTTGACTGAAAAAAAAAATAAAACTCACATCGAAAAATCATCTCACATTTTGTAAAAGTTATCAAGTTTCATGGAGTAGAACTTTTTCCCAGCACTTTTCAGCACAAACATATTTTTTATTTTTCTTGTGTATTTATCTAACTTTCAAATAAATCTAGTCTTAACCCTCATACTGCCTCGTTTTGGGAGTAAGATTTGTTTTTGTATCCAGGTGTCGCTCGAAAAATAACACGCCTTCATCTTTTCGATCCCCTATGTCATGACAATATTGTCAACCAATCTAAGTAAGGAGGTTCTATTGCCTCCATGATCAATTATTCTACGTCTAAGATGCGAGGGCTTCCAGAGGAAGACATTAAGAAAAAATTAAAAGTGTTGCTGCTGTTCTGACCAGAAAATGGAAGGTAGCTCGAAAAAAGGATCGATTCTGTGCACAGTTGGCTACAAGAAGAGCTCTGGTCAGCGCAAAACCAAGGTGCTATACCGGTTTACCCTTTTGACTTACAGGCTACTGTTACAACAGGACCGGAAAAAAAATTCATGGAGCTAAGTGCATCGGCAAAAAAGAAGCGAATAAAGCTATTTGTGACAGCACATTTTCCGGAGGAGCAAAAATGACATTTATATTGGGTCTACGTGTAGTATTTAGTGAACATGATAAAAATAAAATAGGAATTAATTCATAAGTTACGTAATTGTCTACGATGAAGCTTGTTTGCTTTGAAACGGTCGGTGAAAAAAAATAATGATAAAAAATTAGTGGTTAAAAACAAAGTTGTTCTATTAATTTGATTTAATAAATAACCACAAAGTTATTGCTTCAAATATAAACTTTATAAAATATCTTGTTTTATTAGAAGTTCAGTCAGTTTAAAAAAATGCCGTTAGCTATATTTGTCGTCAGAAAATCCATAGTAATTTAATCTTGAGATCCATCTTTTCCGAAGACTATAAATGGCGTTTTTTACTCTAAAATTTAACAATGGCGATTTATTTATGAAGTTACGTGACTATTGTAAAACGATGTTATGCCGATAGTTGATAGGGTTCTTCGTCCACCATTTTATACAGTTGTCAACGTAGCTTTATTGCTTACTAAATTGGTATCGTGAATCGACTGAAATCCAAATATAGCGACTATTATCGTCATGTCAATAACTCCTCGCTTAATAATTGTATAATATTATTTTCTGACAATTGGCAGCTGTTGAACATCTAACAAATCGCATTTTTACTATGCGTCAATAAGAATTTATGTCTTTCTTTAAGTACAGGGTGATCTTTAAACCCTGTCACATCCGAAACCACAATGATCAGTATGGGCAAGAAGACATATTGGCATATTCAAAAAAATATTTAGAACAAAGAAAAAAATTTAAAATTGAATATTTAAAAAAACAAATGGTTGCTTACTTCTGCAGGGGAGAAGTGAGGGGAGCGCGGGTCAGTATCAGATTCCCCCCTCTCCCTCCTCGTTTCCCCCCTGTAGAAGTAAGCAATCATTTGCTTTTATGATATTTTATTTTTTTAAATTTTATTAGTTCTAAAAAATTATTTTGTTGTGCCAATATGTCTTCTTGCTCATACTAATCATCGTGATTTCGGATGTGACAGGGTTTGATGAACACCCCGTATGGTACATTGCGTAGTTCATATTTTTTATTTGTGTTACTATGAATCAATTATTTGTCACATACCGAGACGGTATACTTAACTATCTTACTATCTCTATCTACCTCGGTAGGTATGCTCTACTGACCTGTCAATACGTGTTTTCAATACATCTTCTCAGCCGTCATATGATCAAATTCAACCAATGAGAATCGCTTTAACTTTACCCCGCGTTCAATGTTAAATTGAAATTAAAGTATTTCTATTTCGTATTTTAAGTAATGTGAATACTTCGGAGATTTTAGGATAAATGAGAGCTTACCAAAGGCGGCCCATGCTAAACCTCGCCTTCTTTCTATTTCTACCTCTTGATTATCTTTGCCGAGCTTTATTTCATGTTCTAAGTATATATAACTATCAATCTTTTCAATTATTTCTCCATTTACTAAGATGTTACATGATTGGTTTGCATTACTCATTACTTTAGTTTTTGAAGCATTCATTTTCAAGCCTATTTTTAGGGATGCTGTATTATTACCATAACTTTATGTTTATATTATTCTGTCCCAAAATGAGTTTGTTGTAACTCCTGGGAGTACAAAAAAAATGTATGATTTAATAAAAAAATAAAATAAAAAAACTTGAAAATAAAGGGTCGGTAGTGTATCTTCGTGATCGCTCGGGAGAATTTATCTTTAACTATGACGTCATGGTGTAGGCATGACGTACTTAACTTCCGACTATTCACGTTACTGTATGTTAATAATGGGGTGTTAACATTTATCTTCAATTTTATCTACAAAGTAAAATTAAGTTTTCCCTACGAAAAATGGATTATGTACACAATTTTATTCTAAACATATTCAATTATAGGTTACCGGCGAAGATACTTTAAATTTATTCATGCAAATATACACATTTTCGTACATCAATATTGATTTTACTTTATGCCGTCTCGATATGTACCTACCAATGAAGATAGCGTTCGTAATCGAGGCCCTGAAAGGGTTAACTCTTTTGCGCCTTGGAACACGATTAATTCTAAGTAAGGTCGTATTTTCGTGTTCTAATTTGCCTGGTAATTAATTCTTTCAAACGAAGCAACTACAGATTAAGTTAATTTACATAAATTCAACAATTAATTGCTTTAGTGGGCAGTTCATATATATGTAAATATTGTAAAATAGAATCTATACTCCTACACTACGACCAAATGATTCTGGCAGAGTGAGGCAAATTCGCTAATTTTTTACTAAATTTGCATGTTCCGCCGTACACAACAACCGCATATAATGGTGCATAGGTCATTTCATTTTTGCGCGGTATTATTGACAACCCTGAAATTATGCGGAGCATTAGCTTTTATGTTCCTGATAATTACCTTAGACAGCGTCAACATAGACTGTTTCACATTCCAATATACAGGACCAACCTGCCAATGGAAGGGCTATCTCTATGTTGAACAATATCACTTTGGACATTGACATTTTTCACGTCTCTGAGGGAGTTTTCGTTACAAGATTCTCTTACTTTTTTAACATATTATTCTTTGGATAATATGTATACTAATGTGTTTTTTATATATATATCTAATTTTACCTAATTATTTCTATATGTAAGAATTAAGATATTTTATTTTGTAATGTACATATATATGAATAAAATAAATGATAAATGATAAAATATCATCATCACTCCATGTCCGCTCTCTAGTTGGAGCATATGGTGTCCACGCAGATCCTCCGAGCATCTCTGTCGGCTGCCAGCTCCTGTGCATCCTCCCAAGTCTGGTTCGCGTCCCTGACACGAACTGTCAGCAGTGGACGTCCAGGCCGTCGGGAACCTGATGCCTTGTAATTTTGTATAGTCATTTTGAATGATCTACAGGGTGTTCTTTAAACCCTGTCACATCCGAAACCACGATGATCAGTATAACCAAGAAGACATATTGGCAATTAAAATAAATTTTTAGAACGAATAAAATTTACAAAAATAAAATATTTAAAAAAACACATTGTTTCATACTTCTGCAAGGGAGAAGCGAGGAGAGGAGAGGGGGGAGTCTGATACACCGTCAATCACATGGCCACGCCCCCCTCGCTTCTCCCCTGCAGACGTTAGCAAGCATTTGTTTTTTTTTTTTTTTTAATTCTGCGTTCTAAATATAGTTTTAAATATGCTAATATGTCTTCTTGCCAATACTGATCATCGTGGTTTCGGATGTGACACGGTTTAAAGAACACCCTGTATACCTCTATTTTGTATATGAACATTGATTTTTTTAATAAAGATACCAGTCTCGAAGATGTCGCGAAAGCGATGAAACCGGTCACTGGATATTCCAAATTTGTGGATTAAAGTATCACTAGTCTTTTATTTCTTTAATAAATTACATTGAACTCTTATCAAGAATTTTAACTTACAAACTGATATGTTTTAAAATTAATAAATTTAAACCAATTAGCATGAATTTAATACCAAGCTGCCTTGTCCTGCAAATATTTTAGACTCTAAAGTAGCTCTTTCCAAACAGCCTGTGCTTGACAAAATCTGTAAAAATAATTGGTGACAAAGCCTGAATTTTAAGAGGAACCTTATTGTAGAATTGTATGCAGTTTGGAGCAAAAGAATTATTAATTATTTACAGTCTTGTAGTGGGCACAGCTAACACTACTGTTGAACCCATAGAATTAAGAATAATCCAGAAGGAGCGTAGAATCATATTTGAACACATCGGACTGTGTCCGAAAATCCCCCCACTTTGCCCCACTTTCGCTGCGCGCATTCTTGAAGTCGCCACGTAATTTTTTTTTTTTAATAAATATTTGCGTTCTTCTGATTTACCCAAATATTTCGTTTTGACGGCCATTTTCAACGAGTTGTAAATAACTCACAGTTAGAAAATGGAAATCAAGTTGGGGTAGAGTGGGGTTCGAACCACGGACCTTTCAGCCGTGAGTCCGAGACACTAGCCACAGGACCACAACCCGATTTTATGTTTCCAGATGGGAAGAAATATAATCATGAGACAGACAGAAAAAAAATCTATGTTTGTAAATTTTTTTAAAATTTTATTGTACACGCGGAAACATTGATTGACACAACAAAGTAGATAAGTAAAGGGTCATTTAATAAGAGTCATTTAATTAATGAAGTTTGAACTTAAAATATAAAACAAATTTTATTTTACATAAAACGGATATTTTTACGACACGTTAAATAATATTTTATGTTTTAAAGATAATGTCGGTCAAATCTCCACCACGGCGTTGTTTAATCCGAGGTCATTAGAGGAGCAAAGTAAGATTAAAAAAATTCTACCCTGACAACACTAACGGGCTATGTATAGCGTGTGAGCTCGCCAATATATGACAGTAAAAATTTTATCGTCTTAGAATTTCCTAGAGTTTTAACCATCGAAAAAAAAGAAGATTGCAAATCAAATCAACAGACAATGGAAATTTGATGTGTATTATTTTAATAGATTGTTTATAACATAAAAATACATAGAGAAATATGCATTTTTTTTTTTTGTAATAAAAACAGTCTAGTAAATTCGAATAAATAAAAATACGCTTTATATTAACAATATTAATTAAAATGCAAAAATAACATTGAATACTTGAAAAATAAATATTATTGAGTGTTTCAAACATAATTTAAAAAACGGATAGCGATTAAAAGTAAAAACTATCTTTAGTTTAATTCTTATAGCGATAAATACATAAACATTATAAAACAGGAGTTATACAAATACAAAAATAATATTGTAACTAGGCGGCTACCTACACGGTTAAATTTCCTCGTCTTAATTACAATATTTCGACTACGCCATGAATCTCTTTTTTTAAATAATTTCTCACGTCACAAAGTTGCCCCTGGGTAGCGCCTGCTAACGTCAATCAACAAAAACATCCTCGTTTTTAAAACAGTATTTCGGTTACGCCATGAATTTCTTATAAAAAATGTCAAAACGTCACAAAGCCACTCTCTGAGTGTCGCTACTGACATCATTTACAAAAACATAATTATTTGTGGTTTTTTCAGGTACGCAACATTTTTTTTAAATACACCTACCTAACCGATAAAATACTATTAGTAATTAAACCAAGGTGTGCTTTCAAGTTCCGTATGGCCAAATAATATTATTTATTATTAGAATATTATTGACATGTAGTTCAAGCATTGCTGCATTCACGTTGCTTTACTTCTGAGAGCTCAACTGCTATGTTTTTCTATGGTTATGTTAATGTCATCTGTCATGTATTGGCGAGCTCACAGGCTATACTTACGCCACACTAACAAAATGACTTTTTTTTTTTCTTTGACAATCTGACAGAAAAAGATTTTTTTTTTAAGTAATGCATTTGCTACCTACACATGCATTTGCTACTTACACATGAAATGAGATCTCATCCTGTTTCTTTAAGATCCCAGAAATATTTCTACACTTTAAAACGACACAACACAGCATATTTTAATTCAAATCGGGAATTGCGTTCTGAGCGACGTCTACAAAGAAACTAATGGGTCAAAACGTAAAACTACTCGTTTAAAAGTAGTTTAGTCGCCTTCTGTTTGATGCGCGTATGCGGTTTCCGGACTATTCTTAATTCTAAGGTTGAACCTATGGAAATCTCCGTTTCTTAAAAAACTCATCAATTTTTTTTATGTACTTATATCAAGTTTTCATAAGTATATTGAAATTAACGATAGAAGAAAAATTATAGACCTTTTAAATTTATTCAAAATTGTAAATTCAATATGGGATTGCCCTGAACTATTATCTCTCATCAACTTCAGGGTGCCTGGAAGAATGACTAGACAGGTGCCACCGTTTTGTAGCAACAATTCACGGACAGTGTATACTTGTAATGCCGTATTAAATAGACTTCATGAACTCGGCAATAGTTATTTTCGCGTATCTGATATATTTAGTGTAGGGTATTGTTCCTATAGAACAAACCTTTTGAACTTTTTCAAAGATGGTGAATGGTAATTATATTTATTTATTCATGCATTTCATTATATATATATACTTGCTATACTTGTTATTCCTTCTTTATTTTTTCTTTTTTCTCTGCTGCCATTGGCATGTTTTTATACTTTTTATACTTTTAAACTACTTTTAATTACTTATATTATATATGATAATAAAATCAATATATTGCTGCTCTTACTATAATGTGGCATTAATTTTGAAGATGTTTTTTAAATTGACCTAAATTTAAATTTACTGTCTTATATTTCACTTAAAGATTCTTCTCATCGTTTCTTTGAATCCCTTAAAATAAATATGTGTTTATGTTTTTCCTTTTTAAAAAAAAAATGTTATTACTATTTTATTTTATTTTTACATCTGAGCATGTTTTTCATTCCTTATTTCCATTCTTAATTCTTAATTACTCCTACAAATTTTCTTCATTTTTAATATTATTTCCATTTGTAAATACTCACTACAAACTACAAACCTTAAAATATATTTTTTTCACTTAAATTTTAATTTTTAAACAACTTTCATTTATGTTTTCTTTTTCCTTCTCTTTTTTATACTTTCATAATTAACATTACATTTAATTGCTTTTTAATATGGAAACTTCACTGGTCCATTAGAATTAAGTCCAATTGTGTAAAATATTAAACTTTGTAACTGTACTGTATGTTTCCTGAATAAAAGAAAACAAAAAAATAAAATACAGTTTTTTGTTCACTTTGCCTAGCTGTTTGAACAGTACTTATGATTTTCTTGTTGTTTTACTGTAGTGTGTTTTATTATTTAAACTTTCTACTGAATATGTTTTATAATTTTTAGGTTAATTTTTTAAATATAAATCTTGTATAATTTTTGGTTTAAGTTTTTTATTTTTATAAATCTTGGGTAGAAGAAATTTAGGTTTTAAAAAATAAATATATTTAGCCAAATATGTAAATATTATAAATGTTTGAAAAGGCAGATTTGCAGTTTATGTTCATAAAATAAAATAAATGTGGCTGTCAATATTTTGATTTTTTAAACTAATCTTTAAGCACGCATCTCATGCATGCGGAGTACCTATTTATTATATTATTGAGTAGGCTATCTACAGTGGCCTGAAGACTCCTGACTGAATCGTCAATTACAACCGCATCAGCGGCACACTCTAGGTCGCATACGCCACCGCAGAGCTAAAACAATGGCGGTGTTCTCGATCATTTCTGGTGCGTGTAGGGAACTGTAGATAAATATTGTTAAGCAATTTAAATTTAGCAATACTGTCCTTGGATACACACGAACAAAATTCTTTCAGTAATGGATTATATTGACGTAAACTATATTTTTATTTGACCAGCTGAATCGATTAGTTCTGCAAAACAAACAGCGTAATTTGTGAAGGTGGTTACTTTATAAAAACGAATCGAAGCGCGAATCTTTACTTGTTGAAAATTAATGTAAAACCTCAATTAATAACTTGTCATTAAGGTATATTGTAGTGAATTATAGCAATTCGTGTTATGCTTAACAAATTAATGGCATTAAAAGGGTCTGTTTTTTGCTCGATTACGTCCAATCTTACCTTTTTATAATTTATGGTATATTTTTTATGTTCAAAGCATTGACTTTGTGGTCATACATTTTATTTAATGTTGGTAAATAATGAGGAACTTCAGCCCTACGGGAAATTGGATACAAAAAATGTTTTCTTAGAGCATTAAATTGTAGGGCAAAGTTTCTTGAAAATGTACAGTAAAAATAATGAAAAGTATTTTGATAAAAACGCACTACTTTAAATGACGTCACTGGTTCATGTGAATCAACCTATGATCTGAGAGCTATGGAAGATTTCCGGTCTGCTTGTCGCTTCTGGACCAATAGGAAGAACTGAATGAGAATAAGCGGAAATGAACCTCTGACGTCACACGCGGAGTTATTTCAGAAATACAAACCTTTAAAAAATCGTAGCGCCGATAATACGATATGTAAAAATTAAAAAAAAAAAAAATTGACTTAGTTTAACAGTCTATTAACAAATAAAAAATTTGAAAAAAACCACTGAACTTCCTCATTGTATTTTATCACTTACCGGCTTTTTACGTCTACCGGTTTCAAGACGTACGTACCCGTCTCTTCGTCAGGGCACTCACTACACCAACATGAAAATACTTTCACCTCTAATACAAAGAATTTACAAAAAAATACATCAATTACATGCAGAGTTAAACGAACGCAAAAAACCACCACGTCCAAACATACGCTAAAATTAAGTTAATAATATTCAACGATATGTTTATAAGGGTGGGGATTAGAGAGGAGTGGAGCTAAGGGGCGGAATGTTAAATGATTGGTTAATTTTTAAATCAAAAAGTGGGCTATATTGAAAAGATATTTGATTTTTCATCATCATCATCATTCCTTTCCGCAGCTAATGGTGTATAGGGCACTGCATTTGTACACCAATCGGAGGGTGTATTGTTTTTTTTGTCACATGAAAGTAAGATGATCAGTCTTACGCATGAGTACAGAGGACTATTAAATATTTTTGTATAAAAACACCTCTTTAAAAAAAATTTCATGTCAACCATGCAGGGAATCAAACCCGAGACCTCTCGCATGGTGGGCGAACGTGCTGACCATTACACCACGAGGCCGACAGTTTGATTATTTATTAGGGGAATATTATGTTTAATGCTTTTTTAATGAGAAATACCTCCATGTAGTTTTTATCACATTAAAAAATAATATTCCCTTAATAAATAATCAAATATATTTTCAATATAGCCCACTTTTTTAATAAAAAATTAATCAATCGTGCAACGTAAAACCCCTTAGCTCCGCTCCTCACTAATCCCCCCTACTATAAACATATCTCTGAATATTATTATCTTAATTTTAGTGGATGTTTGGACACGGTGGTGTTTGCATCTTCTTTAACTCTGCGTGTAATTTGTGTATTTTTCGTAGATACTTTGTATACTTCAGTGATGGTAAAGGTGAAAGTGTATTTCAGTATTTGCATGTTGGTGTGGTGAGTGTCCTGACGAAGATACGGGTACGTCTCGAAACCGGTAGACACAAAAAGTAGGTAAGTGGTAAATACAAATATTTACTAACATTAATTATGGTATATTAAATTTATTTGCTCCTTTATTTCCTCATTGACGATCAACATCGCATTGACTGTTATTTCGTTACTTATTGATTACTAAATGGTAATTTATTTAAATTTTCAGTAAGCAGCAGAATTACAGAAAATATTTGCATATTTATTTTATAATAATTTTACTAGGCATTTACATTTTTTACCTTAGAGATATTTTTTTACGTATTGTGAATTCAACAATATTTTTAATAAGTCCAAATTTTTGTAGTAAAGGACTGGATTCCACCCCCTAGGGAGCAGTTAATATTAACATATTACAACAGAGATGAAGAACATTTTAGAGAAGGTAATATAGAAGTCCAGGCATCTACAGGGCTTATGACCTGTCAATGGCTGGTTTAAGTGGCCACTTTACACACTGTGTAACATTCACCATTCTGCCTATATTTGAACATCTATATTCCTTCAATTCTTTCGTCTGTTGATGTTTGTGAAGTTAAAGAGCTGAAACCTTTATTTATGCGGGTGAGATTCGTCTAATTGAATTATTTCACCTACATACTAGGCAACGCCTGAAAATATTATTTTTTCAATTTGTATACTTCTTCATGGACCAGGTAATTTATCAACAATATTTTGAGTTTGTCCAGATTTTTGTAGACAAGGTGTTAATATAACAATTTTAAGACACTGTTAATATAAACAGCTCCCCAGGGAGTTGAATCCAGTCCTTGTCTACAAAAATTTGGATTTTCTATTTATTTACTTTTTGTTTAAAATAATGACATTCGTACTTTTGACAAAATATTTCAATGACATTTTATTTATAATACTCCTTCTCTAAAATGTTCTCCATCTATCTCTGTTGTAATATGTTAATGTTAACAACTCCCCAGGGAGTTGAATCCAGTTCTTGTCTACAAAAATTAGGACAAACTCAAAATATTGTTAATTTGATTACAATGAATATTTTTTCCGTAAGCTATTCCATACTCGGTACAGAAATAATTTCAGGTACCTACGTTGGTTATTACGTCAATAATATTTTTTGCAGCTCTTTTATTTACTTTATAAAAACAACAATTGATGTAAGAATCGAAAAAATATCGATGTTATAACATGGCCGTATTGTTGTTGATCATTTTAATTTGATAATGACATGTCATAAGTCCTATAATGCGTAAATTTTCATATTGAAAGAGGTAGGAGAAAAATAGTATCTATCAAAACTGGCTGTTTACCTGTTCTTTTAGTTTTCGTTTTTCGTTTCTAAGCCATCAAAGCAGAATCGTGACATTAGAAGGCTTCACATGACTAATGGCACGACAAACTGACACTACCTACAAAATATAAATTCACTTTGAAACTTAACTGCGATATAAAACCAACAGCTGATGCGATAAGTGCGTGGCACTACGATTGAATATCAGCTAGATTATCATTTCAACAACACTTCGTCACTTGTTTTCATCGGATTTCCCACGATGTGAGGAAATCGGCTGGGAATTATCAGAACACGCACTGTTTGATCGATCGGATCGTAATCTCGATAAAACTGTAGATAAAGTAACGCGACGCGACCGCCTTCGTTCAGTATCCGCGCTCGACTGCTGGTTGAGTCGTAACGGTCGAGTAGTCGAGTTGGGAACGCAGTGGATAGATAGGTATTGTACTGCATTTACCTGTCCTAATTAAGCCCGATGCACACGGCAGACGCCCGCTCAAACGTTGTTTTTAAAAACGTGCGTACTGGTGGTTTAACTTGAGCTGGCGCGTTCAGAAAACTCTCACTTACGCATTTAAAATCTACAGGGTGTTGATTTTAAAAAAGTTATATTAAATTTAAACCAAATGTGCTACTGTTTTTTTTTAAATTCGGTGTTAGATTAGAGGGTTGTGTAAATATAAAAAAATACGATGGGTTAAGAAAATGTAATATTAAATGACTAAAATACTTTGTTTCATTATTTTTAATTTTTCAAATCTTTTTTTTAAATGTTGCATTTTACTAATTATAGTCCTTCCAAGAACAAGGGGCAATTTAAAATTGAAAAAATGTGTTTTTTTCATAGTCTATTACTTTAGAACTACAATGCGTTGTGAAGGTTGTTAATATTAGATTGAAGCATACAGGGTGTTCCTTAAACCCTGTCGCATCTGAAACCACGATGATCAGTATGGGCAAGAATACATATTGGCATATTAAAAAAAATATTTAGAACGAAGAAAATTTGTGAAAATAAAATATTGAAAATAACAAAAAAAAAAAAATGATTGCTTACTTCTGCAGGGGAGAAGTGAGGGGGACGCGGCCGCGTGGTTAACGGTGTGTCAGACTCCCCCCTCCCCCCTCCTCTCCCGCCCTTCTCTCCTGCAGAAGTTAGCAAACATTTCTTTTTATTAAATATTTATTTTTAAAAAATTTTATTCGTTCTAAAAAAATATTTTAATGTGCCAATATGTCTTCTTGCTCACACTGATCATCGTGGTTTCGGATGTGACAGGGTTTAAAGAACGCCCTGTATAAATGACAAGATTTATTGTTTATCGATAAAAATGTATACATATTTTTTCGGATGGAATTTGTACTGTGCATTTTAATTACACTATCAATTATTATTGTGATGGAAACAAAATATTGAATAAGAAACATGCTTGTTTAAAAATAAATACCCTTAAATATATGACATTTCCTTAAGTAATTGTTTATTTTTCCGCTTTTATCCAAAATAGATTTTAAAAAAACATTAAACATAATAATATATAACATCAAGATTTTTAAAATCAGTATTTTGCTCATTAAAAATGTTTTTGTGTAAGTTTTGTGAAAGCGCCATCACTACATTATCGACCTATTCATGATTCGACTAAATGAAAGTACCTACATATTTATAAACAAGTGTTTTTAATCCATAACTTAATACCCGAACATATTATTTTATTTTTACGATTAAAAATCGCAGCGAAATTCAGACTAACGCAGAAGCATCCTGTGTATATTGTATTGCCATATCATTAGCGACTAATAAAGCAATAGTTGTCTATGTCACGCTCATAGCGCGTCTGAGCGCGAGAGAGACAGAGATTATTTTCGTAGTGCGTATGCCGTGCGATGTCATACCATGGGCTTATTCACGGATACTAAACAATGCGTATGTGTAAGTATAGCGCACGCGCCAGCTTATAAAAATCCACCAGTACATACGTAAATAATAATGGAAACAACAAAAATATTGTTAATATTGTTAATATTGTTGCCATATAATCTTTTACAGAATATTTTACATTTTCTTTCTTATGTTACACAAAAATTATAACTGTCCAATATTTATTGTAGGAGCAAAAATTCATTAACATTTTCTTGTATACCCACGAACAGGCTATGCCTTTGTGGGATTTTTATGTTTACTATTTTTACTATTTATATGTATTTCATTGCTTATGTTTTGTTTTTTGAATACTCTGTTTTATCACATATGTTTATTGTAAAAAAACAAAAAAAATTAATAAAAAAATTTAAAAAAAATTGTAACTTGAAAGTCAATGTATTTTTCGGCAGTAGCTTCATTTTATGTAACTTCTTCTGGGTTTTCAAAAATTTGGCTGTATTGTGCGCACATTTGTATGCAGTTTAACCTCTCGGCGTCAAACATAGGACAATCTAGTAATATATGGAGGACGTCCTGAGAGCTGAGTCCATCGCAAGGGCAGCAATCGTTTTCTTTTTTAAAACATCTTTAAAGATATTTTCGGAAAGCACCATGACCTGAAAGCATCCGAGTCAGCTCGTAAGTCCGCCCAAAAGTATCCAATATATTTTTGTTATATTTTTGTTACATGTATTACTGTTGATATCCCCAATAAATAAAATAAAATAAAGAATTGGACGGAATGTCCGCAGCCGTTCCATAAGCGTTACCTAACCTACGCACTATGCAGTCTCGGTATCAATGAATTGTTTTGTGAATATGAACTGAATTGCATCAAACAAATAGTGTAACGCGGGCTTTATCCAACACATGGGCTTAAGTACCTTTACAAATGGGTTTAAATTTAAATCTACCTGTGTACTACCTGTGTTAAGGTAGGCTGTGTGTAAAGTGTACACACACGCCCGCCGTAGTTATACTAAGCCGTCTCATATAAAACACATACAAACACCATAACATATTATAGTGGCAATTTACAATACTTTTATACGTAGGGTCACCTACCTAGTCATTCGGTCGAGGGTCACCTACATATCATTATGTTGATACCTTCATACATATATATTTATAAATATATATATATATATATAAAATAGAAATAACATTGACTCCATATTCATGTTTAATTTACTAATGGCTTAACTAACGTATCTTCAGGTACCCCAGCTTCAAGTTATTTGAGGAATTTGAGATCTTAGATATAAGGCGATTGTATATTTTTGAATAATAATGTGTGTGAAAGCAAATTATTCTACCAAATCTCAAAGGAACAATCCCACACTACCAGGAGTCAAACTAGAGGATGGGTCATGGGGTCTACCGCAAACTCTGAATTCGGGCAAATAAATTTCAGGCTTCTGGGCCCCAAATTATTAATTTTTATGGACACATTTATACATAGAAAATTATTATAAAAAAAGTAGAAAAACTCAATGGTTTATCGTTGACTTTGTGGGAGTGGAAGCGGGAGAGAGGTGTTTATAATTTAATTTGATTCAGTGATCGTTTGAAAGAAGACAACTTGTTATCAAAAAAATCAAGACTGGTATGTTTGTTGGCAGACCTAAGAATTCTGGGCATAGGGGAATGAAAACCATAGTTAGTTCTATGGTTATCGGTATAAAAGAGTAAGTTTTGTCTGAGGTTTCTAGTTGGGATATTTAATCTTATTGAGCTCAGTAGTTCAGGCGCATCAAAGAGTGAGTTGAGAATTTTAAATAGGACTTTAAGGTCGGATTTATATATATAATATGTATAAATAGATATAGTAAAACTGTATAATAAATTAACTAGTAGGTAGTCATGTTATTGTTTATTTTGCATAAAAATGTCTGCCTTAAAACAGGTTGTCCCTAGTTAGGCAGACTAGACATGATCCAGAGAAATCTGTTACCTAAGTGTGTATGTAGTAGATAAAGTAATTGTTATTTTTGTTAATAAACTATGACGATTATTATTATAATCGTTACTGAAACACGTGGCTTCCAATGATCCGATCCGCCGGTTGCGTAATAAAAATGCGCTGTTCCTTGATCAGCACAGCACAAACTACGGCTTGCACGCACCGATGTCCCGATTGTGTCGCATTGTAAACTGATCTGAAATTTTTGGTGTATGTCTTTCTAGATTTAAACAACACTCTTAGATAGACCAGATTTTGTCTCGAGGTAGTATATTTAATTTTTGTCCTTGCTTTAATTCTCTCTGGTTGTATTTGATTTAAATTGTAATTGAAAATTATCATTATAATTTCATCTAACTGTACCTACCTAATATTTTATTTTTTGTACACTTAATATTTTAATTATTTTCTCTTGTTTGAAAGAAGAAAGGAGAGAAGGCTGATCTGGGGTTACTCCGTATGGGTCCGCCGGCGAAAGGATTTTTAAGTCCGAGTAAACAAAAAACTTGTTCTTTTATTTTTGTATTATTTCATTATTACTGTAATTTTTTTAATTTTTTTTGCGTGTGGAATGATGCGTAGTGACTTTTTAAAGATAAGCTTTTTTGCTTCTTTTTTTGACATGGTATTTAGTAATGTATAGAAAACTATAATTGGCCTATAATTTTGTTTTATTTGTAAATAATTATTTTTTGTGATAATAATAATTTTTGTTTTCTTTTAATAAATAAATTTTAAGGAATTATTTTTTATTTATTATAAACTTCGTTTATTATTATCTACCTGAATTCAAAAGCGTTGGAAGCGCTAGATGACTACATAATATTATGTACGTGTTAGTTTTTGCGTGTTTTGAAATTTTAGCATTATGGAGATGTAACATTGTATCTTTATGTGGTCCATGAGCCGAGAAAGTACACATGTTACGTAAGCCGCGTGAACTGAGACACGATGAGTGTATAACTTCGTCTACTGAAGTAATGCTCAATAAAAAGGAGGCCTAGATATTGCTATAATTACCAATTGAATACATATTTAGGCACATAACATGGTAGATTCGTTATATAACGTCTCAATGCAACGCCACGCTACGCTGTGAGAAAATTATCGAATCGATGAGAATAAAATAGTTACAAGCATATTCAGAGATTGATTATTTTTCGCTTTTAACAGGAATAAATGCCAAAACAATATTTTGAATTTGTCCAAATTTTTGTAGACAAGGACTGGATTCAACTCCCTGGGGAGCTGTTTATATGTCCCCCATCATTGTCATCAACCGACTGAATACTAAATCTGTTTTAGACGACACCCCTCGCAGAACAGCATCTCTGTCTTCCTTGTTATGACTTCCATATTCGTACTTTCTCGTATAAGGTATCTGTATAGATGTGTGTGTTGAATTAGCGGACATTCATTATTCGCGTAGCAAGGATAAATATTTTTTTATATTAACATTTAGCATAGTTATACAAATTTTACTTTACAAATCGGGTATGAAAATGTCCATTTGAAGATTACAAAAAATACGAATTCATAATTTTAAAAAATAAGAGAGATATATCAAGTCTTGTGTCCTATGTCGACTTGTGTGACATCACAGCCACACGAAAGTTAACAAAGCTTAAAACAATTAATATTAAAATATATACATGTAATATATATATGTATATTTGTAAACATCAAACTATTTTTTTAAAACATTTTTAAAGAAAAGAAGGTCTATAAAATACTGTCCATTAAAAAATAAGATAATTATTAGTAGCATAAAATATCGGACTTGTGGTGTAGCGGTCAGCGCGTTTGTCTACCATGCGAGAGGTCTCGGGTTCGGTTGGAGTGAAATATATATTTGAACAGGTGTTTTCACACCAGAATATTTCATAGTCCCTGGACTGGTAACGGAAGCGTAAGACAGATCATCTTACCTTCATGTAACAAAAAATGATCAAGATACGCCGTGATTGGTGTAACAATCCACTACCCTATGCACCATTAGGTACGGAAAGGAAACGTTGTTGTTGCAGCATAAAAAATATTTTTTAATTTGTAATTGAATTCCCGTCAAAACGGTCATTCCGTCGGCCACGCCTAATACGTCACGATTCGTGTTTATTTGTTCCTGGGCATCGAAATTTGTTTTTATAATTATCACGAATCTTGACGTCACAACAACCAAGGTCAAAGACGTCGCGTTTTTCTCGCAACGTATTTTTATTAAATTTCTTTTTTACATTTATATATGAAAACATTTCTCGACAATATCCTAATTGATTTTGAAAATACAACTAATTATTTTGTATCCATTTCATATATTTTTTATCGGAATTCATAGTATGTGATATTTCCCTAATAAGTTACAGAGATGCACTGACAGAAATACCATTTTCAAATACAGTAAACGTGAGTTAATATTATCTTTTCGATTCTAAAAATCCAGTGAAAATAAATAAATGGGTCGAAATTATAAGAACTTTAAGGAAATTGAAAGGTTAAAAGGGTCATCGACACATTTCTGGGCTCAGGAGATCTCGGCAAAATGCTCGAACGAGGTTTTCCTGTGATTCTATGTTAATTTCCTGCAATTATTTAATATAAAAAACACGTACGACTTTCGCTCAGACAAATTTCTCTTTTCTGGCCCCAAGAGTCTGCAATGTCCCGAATAAATATTTATATTATGTTCTCCAAAGCGAAAGCCGTTTTCAAGAAAAGTGTACAAGTTTGGATTTTGTCTAAGGGAAGAGACCATTGCAGGAGACTGCTGAGACGTTGCATAGAGTTATATACTTTTAATCGTGTAGTCCAGATTATTTAAATGTATGTTCACACAATAATTTGTATTTTTGCTATTATTTAATTATGTACGTGCTTCCACTTTCCATTTTGTTGTATCCCAACTCAACACAGGGCTCTTGGCCTCATAACTGTTAGAGTAGGGATACCAGGGGCGAACCGTGTATAGAAGCGATTATGCGCAACTTACCATTATATTCGACTTATTATTTTTAAATTATTATTGTAGCATTATTTTTCTTTTTTATTTTTACCTAGTTAAATACTAGCCACTTTATTTTTGAGTTAAATTATTCTTAACTTTACTTTGATATATTTATGATTTTCTCACGTTAATTGTAATCTTTTATTTGTCATCTTTTTTTTTTTAAATAAATATTTGCGTTTTTATGATTTACCCAAATATTTCATTTTGAGGGCCATTTTCAACGAGTTGTAAATAACTCACTATTAGAAAATAGGAATAAAGTTGGGGTAGAGTGGGATTCGAACCACGGATCATTGAGCCGTGAGTCCGAGACACTAGCCACGGGACCACAACCCGATATCTTAGATATGTTATGTTTCTTTTTTACTTTTTTGTTGTTTTTTAAAAATATTTTACTTTCTCTGAGTTGTTATGTTTTAATGATTCTACGATATTTCATATTATAAATTACATAATGAATAGTTCACTGCTGTGATTATGTCTGTAAAACTTTTTACTGTAAAAAGTTTTTTGAACCGTTGGTATATAAATAAATAAATAATGTTTTACGGTAACTTTATTTACAGAAAAACAAACAAATAATTACTTTATCTTATAAATTATTGCCACCATTTGTATTTTACTCCAAATATAAATATGAATAAAGCGCGCCCAGCGCCAGCAATGAGCCAAGGAACTAGCCGATCACTCCAGCTTATTTCTTCATACAAATAAGTGTACTATATTTTGAACATCATAAACCCAGTGGCGGGATTTTTCTCCTAGAGTAAACTTGCAGAGTACACAAATTCTTTGAGGATTCTCGATGTGGAAAACAGTATATATATTTTTTTCCTTAAGGACTATTTTTCTTTGAAATGATACTTTTGACATGTGACTCGCAACACATGTGGCGCTCGGCGCGGCCGTTTTTGACATTATTCATTTTTAGAAAAAAATCAGCCAGTTGACATTTCAATCATAATGAGAATACCTAATACTGACTGAATTCAATGTGCTATTTTTTTAAAACTTTTATATAGGTTATGTGAATGGATAATATAGCTACACAATGTGATATATATCACGAAGTAACGTTGTTAGAGTTGATTTCATAGATGAGAGTTGTTGTATCACACAGAACCACAGAAAAAATAGCAATTTATAGTATACTAGCGGACCCGACAGACGTTGTCCTGCCCGAACGTTAGCTTGCCTGCTATTATCTTGGAAAAATACTTTTCATCTAGGTACTTGTTTGTGATTCAATTCCATAAGTAAAAATTGTTAATACTAAACAAATATTGAATTTAAGTAGGTACTTCTTTACGGTTGAATTCCAAAACATAAAATAAATATTTTTTCAAATATAGCATTCTTTTTGCAATCGTCAAACTCCGGTCGTCTCACCAACAAAGGGGTGTACTTATGTAGAGATACGAGTTTTTTTAATGCATTGAATTTAATAATATTTTAGTGTTACCAAAAATCCAATAAAAAGAAATAAATGGGTAGAAATTATAAAGAATTTAAGGAAAGAATCTGATTGAGATCCACAAAAAACAAATGCAGTTTGTAAACATTCAAAAACAAACTTTTTTATACACAAAAAAAACTACATCTTTCCATTTTTTTGCAAATGCATTCTCCTCGAATGCTATCCTGGTAGATCGATGAATAAAACATTAATGTTCCTAACTTTTTTTTTACATATTCGATTGAAAGTTTTTCTACGAACACGCACAGCGTAAAGATCTATATTTCTCTTAAAACCGCACGTAAATCGGTTAAGCCGTTTAGGAAGAGTACGGTGACATCACATGTACAAAGGAATTATATGTATAAAGATATGTACATGATATAATGTACCTACTATGTAGGTACAAATAAATGATATTTTTTTGATAGCTTACCTGTAAATAAAACCACCGTTCGCCACTGAGGGATACGTAATCTTTTTTTTTGTAATATGCATCATTGTATTAATAAAACAATTAATTTATTCATTATGATAATACTTATACAATATGATTCCATCGAGGTGATATAAAATTGAAGTGCGAGTTTTGAATGCAGTATGATATCAATCAAGAATAGTACATTAGTATGCAAGGTACGAGCCACCGGGGGCGGGGGTTCCTTGACTTCATTACACATTGTACCCCACTATGGAAAACTTACAAGAACTGTTATGTCAGGGGTTGCCGATCAAAACTTTATTTTTCACAAAAAAAAATAAAAAATTGGCAATGCTTCCAAATCTCTCTGTTGCAAAAAATTTATATCCGAATGACTCCCTAATTTTTTATATAAAAAGCAGAACACGCATACATTTTTTTCATCTAAACATGTTCATTAAGAAAGTTCAGTGTCTTTATTTATTTTTTAATTTGCTAATAAAATATTGAACTGACCCAATTTAAAAAAAATAAAAATCATTTATATTTTTAAGTTAATTTAAAATCATATTCTTATGCATTTATTTTTTTATTGCGACTATTATTACTATAATTATAGATATACATTTAAAAAAACTTATTATTACTACGAGACTTTATTAATATTCTGGTGAAATTCTATTCGATTGTATAAATTGCATCTATTTTAAATAAAATTTTATTAAAATTAATCTTACATCAATTCTAATAAACTGTTTTAATAACATATAATGAAAACGAAATTTTGGTCTGCACACAATTTTTAATTTTTCTTTTGTGACTATTGGTGTTCACATATAATTGGTGAAAGAAGTGTTATTATTTTTTTCTTTTATAAATAGTATTTATATTGTGATATCTTTTACTGTTTGTGAAATGAAAATAAATAAATAAAAATAATTTTTATGTATCGTTTATCAGCGATATGATTTTTTTAAGTTTTGTATTTCTGAAATAACTCCGCGTGCGACGTCAGAGGTTGTTCTATGACAGTTCTTCCGATTGGTTCGTTTACGGTGACCAAACCGGATATCCTTCAATGCTCTCATATCATTGGATGGTTCATATGAACCAGTGACGTCATTCAAAGTAGTGTGTTTTTATTAAAATATTTATTATAATTTTTTTCGTACATTTTTAAGAAACTTTACTTTACAATTTAATGATTTAATTTTTACCGCGAGCAAGAAATTTTTTTTTTAATCCAATTTCCCGTAGGGATGAAGTTCCTCATTGTAGGTTACCGACAAGGATACTTTAAATTTTCATGCAAATATACTCATTTTCGTTCACAAATATCGGTTTTTTTTTAAAGACGAAGATATTTTTGTTAACTTCCTATTAGGCCTAACCCTGGGCTGGTATTCCAAACGCTCTCGTGGCCGTATTATCTCGTGTATTTACATACAAAATACACGAGAAAAACTGTTTTCTCGTGCCACGATAGTGGTTCAGAATAGCACCCCTGAGGTGGTATTCTGTTTATATATAATTTTTTTTAATTTTCGCAAATTCAACCACATAACCGAAAACCGCACGCAACTACATCGGCTCAGTATCAGGCATAGAAGAAAATTTCACATTCTATCACTTCTTTAAAATATTGTAAATAATCCCACCTTGGCTATCTTTTCGTTCTAGTAACGAGAGAACCTTTTCAATACCCATTCACCGCTCTATTTTTCCCCCCCTCCTTCACAGTAGTAACTGTTTCAATTATGGAATAGTTTACCCATTAATGTCAGTCCTCTTTACCAGCTCCTCACTTAAAATATTTGGTCAATTTTTATTGCTAAAAAAAATTGTTTTAAAAATGAAAATATTTTAATGTACCGACAGTATGTTTATTTACCTGATTTTTTCAAATTCAACGGTTTGGGTTGGTAGGAAGAAATTTCCTTAAGGCAATATGCCCACCCTTATGCATGTGCATTTAAACTGTATATGTATATAAAATGTTGAAATAAATAAAAATATACATTAGTTTATAAAAATGCGTTATAAATAATTATTTTGGCGAGTTGAAGAGATACTTTAAAAGTTAAAATAAGTTATTTTCCATTTGAAACTACTTCCCCTTTTCTTTCGTTCCAAATAGTTGACTATCTCTTCAAAGACAAAAGGATTATATAAAATAAGTACTTGACCGGGGAACAGTTCGCGGCCAACTGGCTACATATAATTTAAACGAATCAACCGAATTAGGCGGGAAGCCTTGCTACTTGCTACCGGTTCCGGCCGCCATGACACGAAACCGGATATCGATCTTATTTGGCGCCAAGACACGTGGATTTAAATTTACGGGCAAGTATTTTTAAGGATTTTAATTTTATAATAATTTACTTATTTACATTTTGTGACTTTAATTAACAAACATAATTGTTATAATTTGGTGGTCAGAAAAGAAAAGATCATTAATATCTAGATACTAGCTTATTATTAAGAATACGTCTTATATATAGGAAGGTCTGAAGCTCAATCACAAATAACTATCGACGTGATTAAAAACATTCTAAGCATTTGAGCGATCACAATGGACCATAATGAACGTGCTTAAGTTATCGCAGTCATAAGTCAACGCGTGTGTAATCTCTAAGTCAACGCTCGTTTCGATTTGTTTTTTTATTGCCTCGTAAATAAATAAAATTCACTGGCGAAAAATCAGCGTTTACTATAAAAATAATAATAATAATCGCACAGAAAAGTATAGTTAAGATAATGTACAAAAAGCACAGACTATTTCCTAGTAACGAATTGTACATAGAGAGCGGACTCCTTAATTTAAAAAAGTTATATTTATTAAAATGCTTAAAATATGTACACAAAAATAGGGAATTGTTTGGCAATAATTTAAATAGGACTAGTAGCAGATCAGAAAGTGTACTGTCGGTTCCAGGATGCAGAACTAAGTTCGCACAGAGACACTCTTTCCATGTTGGTCCAAGATCTTTTAATTTCCTACCCAAGGAAATACAAAATATAGAATCCCTTCCAAAGTTTAAAGCGGCTTTGAGGACTTGGATCAGCATGGAAAATACAGATATACACCTATTGTGAAAGAGTCGTACAACAGCATATTCTAAACTTTGATGTCTTAATTACATTGTTTATGTCATTTTCCTGTTATTTCTGTATGATTTTTAATGGCATTGTCATATTTGTGTTTGTATACCAAAAAATTCACCAAAAACAATAAAAAAGGAATGGCCCACGCTCAGACGTTTAAGACTTTGTGGGCATTTTTTCCAATTTTAAGGCTATGTTTATTTTTAGAATATGTATTTTTTCTCTTTTTCTCTTCTAATGTTTAATAAATATAAT
This sequence comes from Micrasema longulum, assembly GCF_059751315.1. Classification (NCBI taxonomy): domain Eukaryota; kingdom Metazoa; phylum Arthropoda; class Insecta; order Trichoptera; family Brachycentridae; genus Micrasema; species Micrasema longulum. The sequence continues at coordinate 58,512 of NW_028279104.1, read as the reverse complement.
GAATAAAATATGTAATTTAATACATGCATAATATGTAACAGTATTGAAAAATAAACAAAAAAAAAAATACAATATATTGCATTGGCAGAATAGTAAGGAGTATCTAATACAAAAGTTCAAAATTAAATTACAATTTCTAGTGCGACTGTTTTTCTTGACATTTGGCTTACCAACCGCCGGCTAAATGAAATAAATAGCGTGATAAATAATAAATAAATTAATTAATTAAAATAGCAGTTTTGTAATATTTTCCACATTTACACCGGTGAAATTCAAATATGTGATTGCGCAGCAGGGCTATACGTCGCGAAACGTAAATATTTTACCATTTAATATAAGGTGTTCACGGATGTTGCATTGTGATCGCGAATACGATAAACCACCATGGTGATAAATTGTTATCACTTCGCTTATTAGCACGTCGATAGTTATTTGTGATTGAGCTACTGCTTCACGGATTATATACAGAGGGCCGGAGATGTTACGTCCAAATGTAAAATGTGGGTGCCCTAGATTGAGGGGTATCCGAATCACCCCCATTATGTTGCGCGATTTTGCGTAGTTTTCGAGTTATGATTTTTTTGATGAATTTTTGAAAATCTACGACTGGATGTGTTTTTCGTTTAAAAATAAATAAATTTGTGGAATCTTTTTACGGGGTTTGTTTTGTATACTTTTACGCATCAAATACTCGGCTTTGTAACATTAATGAAAGTTACAAAAGTTTTGACCTAAAATGGAGAATGTAAATTCGAGCGAGTCAGACTTAAACTTTCAGCTTAAAATTAAAAACAATGTTTCAGTATGTCCAAATGCTTGCAGACTGGCTGGATTTCCTCCCTAGGGAGTTATTCATATTTAAATTTATTTCAACAGAGAAACTATTTTTGAGAAAGGAATATGGAAGTCTAGTCATTTACAGGGCTTATGACCTGTCATTGGCTGGTTTAAGTGGCCACTTTACACACCGCGTAACATTCACCATTCTGCCCATGTTTGAACATTCACATTTCCTCGACTCTTCCACCTGTTGACTTTTGTAAAGTAAAAGTGCTGAAACCTTTATCACGTGGGATCGTGGGCATGGGTGAATGTTACACAGTGTGTAAAGTGGCCACTTAAACCAGCCAATGACAGGTTATAAGCTCTGTAAATGCCTAGACTTCCATATTTCCTTCTCAAAAATGGTTCCTATTAAAATAAATTTAAATAAAAAATCTTAAAAGTTTAATTTGAGCTGTTTTTGTCCTAAAGGTGATATATGAATCAAAGCGGAGTCTCAAGCAAAAAATAAAAATCCCCAAACTTCTTTTTTCCCTACCCCCGCGAGATGATTCATAATAGCACCCCAGAACAGAGATTACTCCAAAGTGATGGTCATCGTAGGAGCGACCTAGCAAGACACAGGAAGAAGGAAGGAAAATAAAATATTTTTTAAATTTATTTATACATGTATATTTATATTTAACATAGTATATACATCGTAACAGTACATTTAAATTAATTCAATTACTAACAATATTTTGAGAACATTTAAATTTAACCCACTTGGGAGTTATCGAGATTAAAAGATATTACAAAAAATATGACTTTGGGAAGGGAATATGATAAAACTCTCGGCATATGTAGGGCTTATGATATGTTGGCTGGTTTAGTGAGGAAGTTCAGTGCTATTGGAAATTGGATATAAAAATGAGTCCGTTTAAAAGGGTATTATCACTCGGGAGGAATATCGGATTTAACCTACTCTACAAATAAAAGATTTTTTAAAGATTCTCCTAGTCTTTATAATGAATATTTTCGATTTCCATTTTCTAATAGTGAGTTATTTACAACTCGTTGAAAATGGTCACCAAAATTGAAATGTTTGGGTAAATTATGAGAACGCTAATATTTATTTTAAAAATAAATGTATTTTCGTTTGCAAAATAAGGTCTTCAAAATTAAGGTTTTCAAAATTAATTCAATTTATAATTAAAAATTATAAATCAAAACTCGTATGGTTTGATAAGTGACAGGACGCCGTAAATGTAAACAAACGACACATAGAAAAGGGAAGCTATCTACAATACTCTATAAAATCCATAGACATTCATGAAAAACATCCGATGACGTCACAAAACATCCGAAGACGTCATACTTGATGACGTCACGAATTGTTTGTTTTTGGCACTATTCAAATTACTGGAATTTAATCCATTGTATCTCCCTTATTTCTTAACAGATTTTAATAAAAACAGTACCCATCGGCTTGTGATTTTTCAGATTAATTTATTAGCTAATAAAAAAATCCATGATAATTGCCCATTGTACGACAATGTTTCTCAAATATGTATGAAAAAATTAAAAACAATTATTTTAATAAAAAATAACTACATTGAACGACGTCGCTAGTTCTTCCGAATCGACCAATGATAGTATTGTGATAGATTTCTAATTTACAGGAAGCCAACCCACAAATCCGCAGAACTCACCAAAGAGAACTTGTGACGTCACAGGCGGAGTAATTTAAAAATCACAAAACTTCAAAAAATTCTGCCGTTGATAATATAATATATATATTTATTTCGACTTCGTTTGATAGTCTATTAACAATTAATTAAATAAATAAAACCACTGAACTTCCTTTTTGCACACTTTACAAGCGGTGGAATAATTTAACGTAGTTTTGCAGAAAGCCGCCAGTCCATGATTTTGAACTGACTGAAACTTTATTTCATTTTTACAAATATAAAAACAAAAATTTTGTGGCATTTGCTTCACCTTGTTAGGGCATTTTCAAACGAATGTGAAGATTAGATGGATTAAATGTCCTTATATAGTTATATAATTCAATGTAAAAAATAAATAATCAAAATAATCTTATGAACTATAGCATGTACATTAATCATAATTGTTAGAAAAACCAATAGTTAAGAGCAAGGCTAAATGTTGAATAGGTACTGGGGGATTAAGGTATTTATATTTGAATTTCGGAAAAAATTATGACAAAGTAAATATTTATTAAGTATACAAAATAAAGTGTTCAATAGACTCAAATCTGTGTTTGATTTCTCATTATATAAGTTTAAATATGGAGTTCTACAAATAAACACCAATCAATAATCAAATTTAAGATATGTATTTATAATATAATTGTATCCTGTAAATTTATAAATGTCTGTTGACTTTTCGGTGAAATAAAGTAAATAAATAAAATAATTCGATTCTTGTTTGTGATATAAAAAAAAAACTATAGTCCTTACAATATAGCTTGATTAGAATGACAGCTGTCAAACTAATTTCATCAGTGATGGGAAATTACTGATCACTGATCAAATCGATTTTATCGGTTATTTCATGCAATCATGAAACTCTGTTTCCGAAAATTGATATAAAAAACGCAAAAACGAGCCTATTATAGTGTGTTTAACACAATTATTCAACAAAAAATGAGACGTTTATACTTTTTTCATGAACAACAAAAAATTAATTATTTTTTTATTCGATCAATTTACATTGATTAATTTGTCCCATCTCTAGCGTTTTTGCAAAATGATGTAACCTTGCAAGAACGTCGTTAATAATTAGGTTTATTTTAGTTTTAACGCTGATTTTATATATTAATGTTGATTATGTTTCAAGCATTTTATTAAAAAAATAAATTAACACGCCAGATACAAATGATTTTTCGTGTGTCAATATAAATAACTCTTTTGACGTTACTACAAAGTCTCGTCGCCACTTTTTCTGACAGCTGTCATTCTAATCATGTTACATTTTTATGTTTATCATTTTTCATGTTTATCATTTGTCAAAGTCAAAAACATTTGAGTAGATTTGATTATTCACTATTTTTACAAATGTGCTATTATCTCAGTTTCACTTTTCTATGACTGGCTGTTTTATTGTAACTACGTTCAATTACCATTTTTGAAAAGATCACCATTTCCCTACCTGCACTTAGGTGGCTATTAAATTAAAAAATAAGGGTCAAAAGAAAAGAAAAAAATAAAAGATGGGCCGACGATATTGCGATATTAAAAAAGCGAATGAGTGGAAGCGTTTGCAAGAGGCCTTTATCCAGAAGTGGAGAGAACAAGACTGAAGAAGACGTTCGCCGACGTGTAGGGCTCTTCGTGAAACCATGAATTTACTGCGAGACAAGTTTGACAACAAAATTATTTCCAGTAATGGTCCTGTGGGGGTCATAGTCCATGATCGATGACACACACATGTGCTAAATCATTTCACCTGAAATATAGAGCAACGACCGATGAAGCGAGTCATCATTTTATATTTATTTATTTATTCATTAACGGACATTGTCCATTTATACAATTTATAGGGTTTTAATATGACGATATAAGAATAGTTAAAAACATTTTTAAAAAAGACAAGAAGCATTGACAAACATAAGGGTCATCAAGACAAGATCTGGACTATTTATTTAGTGCTCGTTTAAATCGCTGTAAACTTCAACCAAAAAAGTCTAGATCTTGTCTCGAGTTAACAATACGACAAAGACAGGTCATTGGAGAATTAAAGCCATAGTTTGTTCTATGCTGATCGATGAACAGTGCTTCATTGTTTCTCAACACACGAGTCAGAATATTGAATTTAACTTGTCCCAGTAATGATAGGACATCGATTATACCATTTAGTATGCCGAATATATATATGGAATCAATATTAGTTCAATGTTTTTGTAGACTTGAAATATTTAGCATTGACTCTATATCAGCATAAGAATAATTACCTCTCTCTAGTCCAAGCATCCCCGCTACTTTTCAAAGTGAGCGATGTTGGACTGATTCAATGTAATTTATGCGATTCACATAGAATGGAGACCAGACCACGGAGGCATATTCTAGAAGAGGGTGAACAGTTGAGCAATAAAGAGTTTTGATTGTAAGGACATCGGAGAAAAAAATTATACACATTATGAATGAACAGAAGACTCAGATGCTACGAACATCGAATGCTAAGGATCTGGGCATTAGATTTGTGAGCACCCTGACATTTCATGAACACATTGAGACACTCAGTGGTAATGCATTGAAGATTTTAAGATTCGTTCTACGTACTGCCAGTTTTTGAAAATACCCGCATACTGAGAACTCTTTACAACTCCTCGGTGCGAAGTAGACTCGAGAGTGGCTCGATGATTTGGGGGCACATGAACTGAAGTACATGGTGAGAAAATCCAAAAGAAGTCTCTGAGATATCTCTACATGAGAGAGTGCGGGTATTATCCTCGGCTCTACCCGACCGAGTTTCTCGAGGGTATGCTCGGCTGTAACAGTTGAGAGACTAGAAGGATTGTGTATTTGACTACACATTTTTATCGATTGTTGCGCGGTATGGTCGATAATTCTAAGATTATAATGAGCATCGGTCTGTATGTTCCTGACGATTACCTGAGACAGCGTCAGCATAGATTGTTTCATATTCCGATATACAGGAGCAAAAACACAAAAATGTTTTCATTATTTAATACACTACAGACGTAATTCTGTGTACCTAAATACACATAATTTATTCAAGCGATTTAAAGGTACTTAAATTTGAATCTAGCGGGTAACGCGCTGATGACATTCACCATTTTGTCAAATATGTATTTTAATTGTAATTCGCTTTCACGGCTTTACAAATTTACTAACAAGATGCCCATTAGAGTGTGAAAGCGCTAATTGGTCAAATTAATATATGTGGAAGTTTATCAAGTATCCTACTTTATAACCTAGCAATTACCTAATTAATTACATCAGAAATTGTCTACACCATAGATTGAAATACAGTTATTTTTATAAGTTTTGTCTGATATAATTTGACACATAAAAAAATATTAATCATCATTTGTGAACATGACAATGCAATGTCTCCCTAAATATCGAACACCTCTAATTTATTATTACTAAGCGAATAATGCCATCTAGTGGAGGTATTTGTAACTAATTCAAAGATAATTTCTAATGTTATAAATTTACAAGGAATAACTTTGAGCATTGTTAAAGGATAAAAACAAGCTTAAAAGAACACAGGTGAGTTTGAATAAAATAGGTTAATACACAAGTTTGGAAAAAGTAGCATAAAACATGGGTAAGTTCCGAGCTTAAGAGTAATAATACGCCACTGGCTAAAAGTGTTGCCCATACCGACGAAAACCATTCTATGATTTTCAACTACAAAGTCAGCTACAGTTCACAGCGATACAACGGGCCGTGTGTACTCAGGTCGAGAATTGCAAGCGCGAACAGAAACCGCCCATTACATGTTTGCTGTTAAACTAATAACCAAACCTTAAATTTTGAATGGTTTTGTTCTACGTAAAAGAGCAAAGGGCTTTTCTTTTAGTGGGGCGAATTATTACTCTTAAGGTTCGGATATAATAGCTTAAAATACAGATTATAATGAGAAAAGCTAGAATAAAACATACGCAAGTTTGGAAAATCCTTACAGGGCACTGGAGATTGAATAAACACCGTGCTAGAATAAACTTTTCTGAACTTCTAGATGTAGGTTCTGCAGTGCAGACGAGGAAACACCGATACACATTCTATTTGAATGTGATGCTTTAATCACAAAAGTAGCTCGCCCCCTACCTAAGAGCCCCATACTTTAACAACCAGCGGCCTGATTCTAAGTTCGCGATTATTTAACACGAGCTCCTGTTAACAAGGGTGCTATTCTGAGCCACTCTCGTGGCACGAGCAAACAGTTTTTAATATACATACATAATACGGCCACAATAACGTTCGGAATACCACCCGGAATACGGATTTAAATTGACGTTCGAAGTAAAGCGCGGCCGTGTTAATTTCAGCTTTAACTTGCGATAGCACAGAGTCAGAATCAGGCTGCTGTGCCCCGATTACAATGGGAAGTTAACATGTATCTTAAATTTTACCAACAAAGTAAAATTAAGTTTTCTGTATGAAAAGCAGAATATGCATACATATGTTTCTTTAAAACATGTTCAATTATAGTTTCCGATGAAGATACTTTAAATTTTCATGCAAATATACTCATTTTCATACACAAATATTGATTTTTCTTTATAGACAGCTTGCCCACCGCACACCGCATTTGAGGACATAAGTCTCCTTGGCGGTGCCCACATACATGGAAAATTTGCTCATTGTCAAACAAGAAAAGCTGCCCAAAAGGAGCTGTCTGAAATCTAACAGCCTTAGCATCTTTGTGCTGAAAGAAAGTAATCCAGAAGTACATAATATGTAATTCACTGGATTGAGAAGAGAGGGAAGTGAATTCTTCACTGACTGGGATTAAATTGATTGGACATGATCAGTTCGCGGAAATGATTACAAAACTTTTTGAAAGCCTTGAAATTCTTTATAGACAGACGAATACAACTCTGTCAACTTTCCATTGTAATTAGGGCCCTGGGTTTGGTGGGGAGATAGCGATATGATAACACTCGCCCGTCCACTTCGTAGCCAGGCTCTCAAAGACCTGGTCTTGGAGGGCGAGAACTAATTTATAGGGACCTATCACAATAGATCTACATACATATGTACACATGTACATACACGATACATCGCAGTGATGAATTTTCAGAATAAGAATTAATTTTGCTTTTTTTCTCTGTAGCGACAAACACACAGTTTGTCACAAAATTCTGCAGATATATGATACAATACAAATATACACAGCCAATTTAAATGTACAATAAACAGAAGAAAATGAAACACTGTATATTTAAGTGTTAACAAATCACAAGTCACATTGTTTAAATGAAATAATATGGAGTAGGAAATATACAAAATTAAATTAAAAGTTGAGATATATGAGCAGTTTTCTTGTAAAACATTGTGAACGGATATTTGACGGACTCTTACAGCAATTGTCGGCGATATTATTCATTGGGCAGCTTCCCTGTAGCTCAATCACAAATAACTATCGACATGCTTAAAAACATGCTAAGCCTTTGAGCGATCACAATGAACAATAATGAACATCAATGTTTGATTATGTCCAAATGCTTGCAGACTGGCTGGATTTCCTCCCTAGGGAGTTGTTCATATTTAAATTTATTTCAACAGAGAGGGAAAATTTTTTGAGAAGGGAATATGGAAGTCTAGAAATCCAGCCAGTCTGCAAGCATTTGGACATAATCAAACATTGTTGAATTACTACCTGGTAAAAGAAGAAGTATAAAAATTGAAAAATTGTTTTCAGGCGTTGCCTAGTAGGTGATTTGGTTCAGCCGGATGAATCTCACCCATGTGATAAAGGTTTCAGCTCTTTTACTTCACAAAAGTCAACAGATGGAAGAGTTGAGGAAATGTGGATGTTCAAACTTGGGCAGAATGGTGAATGTTACACAGTGTGTAAAGTGGCCACTTAAACCAGCCAATGACAGGTCATAAGCCCTGTAAATGCCTAGACTTCCATATTCCCTTCTCAAAAATTTTTCACTCTCTGTTGAAATAAATTTAAATAATGAACATGCTCAAGTTATCGCAGTCATAAGTCAACGCGTGTGTAATCTCTAAGTCGACGCTCGTGTCAGTTTGTTTTCTGTTTTCCTAGTAAATAAATACAGTTGACTGGCGAAAAATCGGCGTTTACTATAAAAAATAATACAATATATTGCATTTGCAAAAAAGTAAGGAGTGTCTATTACAAAAAAGTGAAAATTAAATTATAATTACTATGGCGACTTCTTTTCTTGCAATAAATAGCATGATAAATAATAAATAAAAATAGCACTTTTGGAATATTTTCCATATTTACACCGGTGAAATTCAAATATGCGATTGCGCAGCAGGATTATACGTCGCGAAATATAAATATTTCGACATGTAATATTAGGTGTTCACGGATGTTGCATTGTGATCGCGAATATGATAAACAACCATGGTGAGAAATTGTTATCACGTCGCTTATTAGCACGTCGATAGTTATTTGTGATTGAGCTACTGGTGTGACGGCTAAGATGTTTGCCTCACACAGGGAGGGTTCGTTCCCTGTTAGAACAAAATAATGAAAAATGTGATCTTTCTCAAACCTAGGTGTTCTGTTCATCGGAGTAATTTGGATTTTTGGCCTGTTGCGGTGCAAAAATAAATAATTGGCTCGGTAGTTTTCCAAAACTCGGAATATAAAAAAAATTGTATTTTAAAGACTTCAAATTAATAACAAAAACTTACTCAACCCGTCCCGAATCAATTCCTGTTGATATACAAAATATTTTGTTTTCTTTATTAAATTATCCAAGTTCATGGAACATGTCTTGTGTACAATATATGTATTTTAATTCAATCAAATTACTTTAATTTTAGTGAAACATATTTACAACTTGCCCATTTAAAAGGACGACAGAAAATCGCTCCAAAACAAGCGAACCAACCAGAAGCCAGCTGTAAAACGAAAAAAGAAACTATGGATAATGCCGACTACCAACATAAGCAGAAAAAAATAGAGACATACTTAGAGAGACCGGAAATAAAATACAAACTCACCGATTTTGAATTTTGGTAGATACAGGAGTAAATAAAACATAAATTTCATATATATATTTGAATGAACACCCGGGTTGAAAGGGATAAATAATTTTGGTATTGTAAATATGAACTACTGTAAGTTTTTAAAACTATTCCTAAATAAATAAGTATAGTTTTGAAACATTGGCATATTAATACAAATAGACATGTCCTGAGCCCTCAAAAATGATGACACTTAACTTATGCCTAAATGCCCAGTCTTGCCTAACTATTCAGTCGTTCTTCGACTGCCAGGCGTGACGTTTAGAATTGAAACCAAAATGTCTGTGTCACGAAAGTATGTAAAAACCTGTCAGATAAACATTGTATAAAGAATAGTGTAACTTTTTGTTGGTGAATATTCGTTCACGAGTGATTAACAAAGCTTAACACAATTAATATATAAATACATATTTTCGGAAACGTCAAACTACGCCTAGCGGCGCAATTGCAAAGCTCTTCTTAGTTACAGGGATGCACTGATAGGAATATGTTTTTTTAAATATAATAAATGTGAGTTAATACTATTTTTGCATTTCCCAAAATCCAGAGAATAGAAATAAATGGATAAAAAATTACAAGGAATTTATGTAAAGAATCTGATTGGGATCCACCAAAAACTAATGTTGATTGTCTACATCAAAATACAAACTTTTTTGAACCAAAAATGAGTATCCTTCAATTTTAGATGACATATGCATGCTCGTTGAGTGCAGCCCCGGTATAAAATTTAATAAAAAACTTAATGAAGTCACTGAAATTAAATATTTAGGTGTAATGTTGGATTCAAAACTTACATTTCACCAAAACGCTAAGATGGTAATAAATAAGATTGCAAAAAAATATCAATTTTGGGAAGGATCAGAAGATTTATTGATAAGGACTCTTGCAAAACTATTTACAAAGCAATTATTGAACCACACGTTAACTACTGTAGTAGCATTTTATTTTTATCAAACAAAGAAAACATAGATAAACTAACTGTATTACAAAATAAAGCCTTTAGAATCATTTTGAAATAAAACAGATACACGAGGGTAAAGTCGATGGTAAATGAAATGAAATTATTAACATATAAACAAATAATATTTTACAATACAATGATATTTGTTCATAAAATTATAAACTCTAATAAAAAAACAGAATTTTGGAAAAAATTGATCGGAACCAGCATGAACACGATCACAATACTAGAGAAAAGAACAAAATTAGACTTCCATTTAGGAAAAAGGCAAAGTCACAAAATTTAATTTTATTTAAAGCAATTAAAAAGTATAACGAAGGGGAAAAAAATATTTATGAAGAAAAAAACATATCAAAATTTAAAATAATGGTCAAGACATATGCGATAAACAATTTATAAATTAAATATATTTGCAATGTTATTATTAGAACACACATAACAATATGTATGATATGTGTGCGTAGGGCACAGATTTAAGATTTAAATAAAAAAAAATATTTAAATTAACAAACTCAGTAGCTGTGGGTATGTTTTTGTGTCACTACTTTTTGAAATATTTTACTCTATAGGGCAGGGCGCGTCTATGTACTAATATGCCAATGTTTTAAAGGTATTTTGAGGATAATTTGAGCAAAAGATTCAAGTCTTATATAATATACAACAAAAGAGCTTTCGAGAGATGAAAGAATTCATTATTTTAATCTATGTTACTTATATTATTATCTTTTTACATTACAGATACCGTACGTACAATTTGAGTTACATCTATTTACGTAAATATTTTTTGTTGATTTTGTGCATTTCTTCATATCAATTTTAATATTTAATACAAGGTACTGTAGATCTACAGTAATTGAAATGAACGTAAATAATTATTTTAGTACAATATTTGAGTTTGTCCAAATGTTCATAGACAAAAGACTGGATTTCACCCCCTAGGGAGTCATTAAGATTAACAAATTACAACAGGGATGGAGAATACCTTAAATAAAGAAATCTGGAAGTCTAGGCATTTACGGGGCTTATGACCTGTCATTGGCTGGTTTAAGTGGCCACTTTACACACTGTGTAACATTCACCATTTTGTCTATGTTTGAACATCCAAATTTCTTCAATTCTTCCATTCGTTGATTTTAGTGAAGTTAAAGAGCTGAAACCTTTATTGTTGCGAAGAGATTCATCTGACTGAATTATTTCACATACTAGGCAACGACTGAAAACAATTTTTCAATTTTTAAACTTCTTAACTAAAATCAACAAATGGAAGAATTGAAGAAATGTGGATGTTCAAACATAGGCAAAACGGTGAATGTTACACAAAGTGAAAAGTGGCCACTTAAACCAGCCAATGACAGGTCATAAGCCCTGTAAATGCCTAGACTTCCGTATTCCCTTATTTAAGGTATTCTCCATCCCTGTTGTAATTTGTTAATTATTTTAGTGTTTCGTTTTGAACAAAATAACAAATGAAAAATACTCTTAAATCATTCAATTTGATTAAAATTATTAATGGTAACTTATTCTGCTATTAATGGGGACCGTGGCGAAATTGCGCATTTTTGCACAATTCCCATTCTATTTGTTTTGCTGATGCGTTGAAAATGTAGCTGCACAGCCGACCACGGGGATTTGAGTCTCCTGCGCCTCGATTATGAACGCTATCTTCATCTGTATATATCGAGACAGTATACTTAACTTCTGTACTATCTGTATCTACCTCAGTATGTTCTACCTGCTTGTCATATCCACATCACGAACACATAGAGACAATCAGTGGTAATGCATTGAAGATGTTAGGATTTGTTCTGCGTACTGCCAGGGTTTTCGAAAATACCCGCGTACTGAGCACTCTTTACAACTCCTCGGTGCGAAGTAGACTCGAGAGTGGCTCGATGATTTGGGGGCCACATGAACTGAAGTACTTTCTTATGATAGAGAAAATTCAAAAGAAGTTTCTGAGATATCTCTACACGAGAGAGTGCGGGTATTATCTTCGGCTCTACCCGACCGAGTTTCTCCAGGGTATGCTCGGCTACAACAGTTTAGAGACTAGAAGGAATGTGTATTCGACTACACATTTTTATTAATTGTTGCGTGGTATTGTCGATAATTCTGAAATTATGATGAGCATTGGTTTGTAGGTTCCTGATAATTACCTAAGACAGCGTCAGCATAGATAGTTTCATATTCCGATATTCAGGACCAACCTGCCGATAGAAGGCTGCCTGCCTGTTGGAAGGGCTACCGCTATGCTGAACAACATCGCTCTGGATATTGATCTGTTCCATGTATCCAAAGGGGTTTTCCGGAGCAGGATTCTTCTACTACTTTGACATGAGTCTCTTTTGTGTACTTTTTCATATTTTTTTAATAATATGTACGTATTGAATATATTTTTGTAATATATTTGTTATATTTAAAATAAATGAATTGAATTGAATTGAATCATATGATCGAAACAAGCCAATGGAATAACCGCAAACAATTACTCCGCGTTCCTCACGTCATTAACATTTAAAATAGTTCTCATTTAAAGATTAAATAGGCTTCTGTACATAGAATAAAGAATAGTCCAGAAACCGCATACGCACATCAAACAGAAGGCGACTAAACAACTCATAAATGAGTAGGTTTACGTTTTGACTCATTAGTTTCTTTGTGGATGTCACTCAGTACGCAACTCCTGATTTAAATTCAACTATGCCGTGTTGTGTCCTTTTAAATTGTAGAAATACTGCTAGGATCTTAAAGAAATAGGATGGTATCACATTTTATGTGTAATTAGCAAACGAATGTATATGTAGCAAATGCATTACTTAAAAAAAGAATTATTTTTCCATCTGTCAGATTGTCGAAGAAACAAAATGAATTTTTCATTAGTGTTGCCAGGGTAGTAATTTTTTTTACCTTACTTTGCTCATCTAATGCAAGAACTAATGAAAATTAGGCCTCAGATTAAACAAGTGGGGGACATTTTAACGACATTATCTTTAAAGCATAAAATATTATTTAACATGATATAAAAATATCCGTTTTATGTCAATTAAAATTTGTTTTATATATTAAGTTCAAAGTTCATTAATTCAATTACTCTTATTAAATGACCCTTTACTTATCTACTCTGTTGAGTCAATCAATGTTTCCGCGTGCAAAATAAAATTTTAGAGAAATATACAGATTGCTTTTTTTTACCTTACATTTGTGTTATGATTTTTTTCCCAACAAGCAACTTTACGCGGCGACATTACAAATGCGCGCGGCGAAAGTAGGCCATAATGGGGAGATTATTGGACACAGTCCGATGTATTCAAATATGATTCTGCGCTCCTTCTGGACTTAATCCTATGCTTCTGTATTAAAAAGTGCGAAATATACACACTTTCGTACATAAATATGGATATTATTTTATAGCGTCTCAGTATATACCGATGAAAATAGCCGTTCATAATCGCGGCCCAGATGTGTAATGCTTTCTCAAACAAAGGCGTGTTTACTTCACGGATTCTGGACACAAACTGCACTCGAAAAGCATGTTGTAAAGTACGCAATTTCTTTACAATCCCCATAATATGAGCCAAAAGATTTCTGAATTGTATAAATTAAAAACCACAAATAAATTAACACGTTGTTTTCTTATCTAACGCTACAATGTCTTAATAAAATAGATAAATTTGGCGAGTTTAAACAATGACGCATAATTGAATAGACACGTTAAAAGTGCGTAATAGATGGCATTTAAATTTGTAGGTAATTTGATTTGACTTCCTTACCCGCGTTCTCCATGGACTTTTAAGACAATTAAGAATAATTCCACCGGTTTTAACTGAAAAACACAACAGATTTATGTTATTTTATTCGTAAATACAATCCTAGTTACTGGAGATAATTAGTTATATTTTTAAAGTAGATGAATAACACTGACAACTTTGTTGCCAGACATCTATCTAACAAGATATACAGAAACAAGAACTCATCATTCCATGTCCGCTCCTTAGTTGGGGCATATGGTGCCCACAAAGATTCTCTAGGCATCTCTGTCGGCTGCCAGCTCCTGTGCATACTCCCAAATCAGGTTTGAGTCCCCTAGACGAACAGCCAGCAGTGGACGTCGAGAACCTGATGCCTTGTAAAGTATTTGTTTATTTATTTTTACACTTTATATACATATACAATTTATATACATATAAGGGCGGGCATATTGCCTTAAGGCAATTTCTTCCTACCTATCCAAACCGTTCAGTTTGAGAAAATTACAAGTACATGGACATATTTTAACAGAATACAATTTTATATGACATGAAAAAACTGAAATGAACTGAAAAATTTACACTTATAATTTCATACAAAAATAAAAACAAAAATTAACTAAAATATTTACACTTTACCATGAAGAGAGGAGAGGAGAAATAATAGGTATTATATTGAGGTATTAAATTACGAAAACGGCACTATATAAGTTATCCATAATAATAATAATAGGATGGAAAGAAGGAGAGAGAAACAACTCATTTAGATCAATCTTGATTTAAATGAAAATAAAGAAGGGGCTTCTCTAACATTAGTGGCTAGGTTATTCCACAATCGAGCAGCTACTACTGCGAAAGAGGAGGCAAGAAAATAAGAGCGGCGAAGGGGTATTAAAAGGGTTCTCTTGTTACTAGAGCGAAGAGATAGTCCATGTTGTGTAAAGTAGGCAATCATGCTCTCAGGAGGCATCCGCAGCACATGGCCAAGCCAACCGTATCGCCTTCGCTTGATAACAGTTGTCACTGGAGTTTGCTGCATCCGTTTTCTTATTGAACAAGAACTAAAATAACATAGTATGAATGTTTGCATGTGTATCTCTGTTTTTTCAAATTATTGTAGGCAATGCAATTTATCTCTTCCTGTCTCTTTACAAACATATTACCTGATACACACCGTAGTGTATAACGAAAGCAGTTTTGTTAATATATTTATATGTACAAGCCTTCTTAAAACCGGCTGTAATTTGTCTGTAATAATAACCAGTCCATTTTTTGATAAGCTGGAAGATATCGCTTTTAGCAATCAGCACGCCAAAGTGCATAATATTTTTTACTCAAGTTTTAACAAATAACAAAAACAAATAAATAAATATTTGCTATACTTTTTATAGATGTAGCTAGTATAGGAATAACGTGTCTATTTATTATACGTCAGTGTTTTCAAGAAAATTCTTGCATCTTAAATTCTCTTAAAGTATAAAGTTTATATTTGAAGCACTAACTTTGTGGTTATTCATTATAATAAAATAAATAAAACAACTTTGTTTTTAACCACTAATTTTTATTTTTCACCGGCCGGTTTCAAAGCAAACAAGCTTCTTTGTCAAGGTTTACGTAACTAATGAATTGATTCCTTTTTATTTTATTTCTATCATGTTCACTAAATACTACACGTGGACCCAATAAATCAAGTGGTTTTTTCTTACACGAGTGGTAATTTGATATCATTATTTTCGAAGTAAGCCATGAGAGGACTAAAAGAAATATTCTTTATTTGGTTATTAATTATTGTTTTCTTATTATGAATCGCTTTTACACAACAAACAAATATTTATATTGACATATTACAACAGAGATGAAGAACATTTAAGAGAAGGTAATATAGAAGTCCAGGCATCTACAGGTCTTATGACCTATCAATGGCTGGTTTAAGTGGCCACTTTACATACTGTGTAACATTCACCATTCTGTCCATATTTGAACATCAATATTCCTTCAATTCTTTCATCTGTTGATGTTTGTGAAGTTAAAGAGCTGAAACCTTTATTTATGCGGGTGAGATTCATCTAATTGAATTATTTCACCAACATACTAGGCAACGCCTGAAAATAATATTTTTTCAATTTCTATACTTCTCCATGGACCAGGTAATTTATCAACAATATTTTGAGTTTGTCCAAATTTTTGTAGACAAGGACTGGATTCAACTCCCTGGGGAGCTGTTTATATTAACATTACATAACACTGTTTATATTCGACTCCCACAGTAAATAAAGCAAACCCACGTAAACAATGGAGGCGGATTCTTATTATAAATGACATTTTTTCAAAACAATTATCAAATTCCCTACCATCAAACATTAAACCGGCTTTCTACACAACTAATAATATAGGAACATTGTTCAAAAATCACAAAGACAAAGTCCATAAATATAATAAATCTGGGATATACCAATTAAATTGTAATGATTGCGATTCAATCTAAATTGGAAAAACTAAAAGAAACTTTAATATTGGAGTAAAAGAACACTTAAGATGCTTAAATAATAATAACTTTTCTGAATTCGCAAATCATCTGATAGAAAATAATCATAACTTCAATAAAGACACTGGATTAAAAGTACTTCATGTTGAAAATAAAATATTAAATTAGACAACTTAGAAATCTTAGAAAATAAAAAAGCGACTCATAATAAGAAAACAATAATTAATAACCAAATAAACAATATTTCTTTTAGTCCTCTCCTGTCTAACTTCGAAAATAATGATATCAAATTACCACCCGTGTAAGAAAAAACCACTTGATTTATTGGGTTCACGTGTAGTATTTAGTGAACATGATAGAAATAAAATAAAAAGGAATCGATTCATTAGTTATCTTAACCTTGACAAAGAAGCTTGTTTGCTTTGAAACCGGTCGGTGAAAAATAAAAATTAGTGGTTAAAAACAAAGTTGTTTTATTTATTTTATCTCTTAAAGTAATTATAAAAATCTTCGTAACTCTTTTTCCACCTCGGACACATTGCCAAAATTAAAAAAGGTATATTTGGCTTTTTTAAGTAAGAAAATTCGTGTAGCTTAAATTCACCATAAAACAAAATGTATATTTTAAATGATTCAGGACTACACTTAAAAATCAATAAAAAAATTGTCACATGTTTTCCTTGTATATCTGACACATTTGTCAAAATAAAATACCTATAGTCGGGGTCTACGTTCAAGGCGCACGGAAGGAATGGGATAGTGTGTTGTGACGCTGTCCGGTGAATAAAAATCAGCTAAAGTCTGTTCATCATTACAATAATTTCCAGATAAACAAACAAGCTGTGTGATATCCGACGGAGAATAGCCTATTTCACACATATCATCTTAATCTAAAAATTATAGTGGATTGACATTTATTAGATTAACATATTACAACAGAGATGAAGAACATTTAATAGAAGGTAATATAGAAGTCTAGGCATCTACAGGTCTTATGACCTGTCAATGGCTGGTTTAAGTGGCCACTTTACACACTGTGTAACATTCATCATTCTGCCCATATTTGAACATCTATATTCCTTCAATTCTTTCGTCTGTTGATGTTTGGTAAGTTAAAGAGCTGAAACCTTTATTTATGCGGGTGAGATTCATCTAATTGAATTATTTCACCTACATACTAGGCAACGCCTGAAAATTTTATTTTTAAATTTCTATACTTCTTCATGGACCAGGTGGATCTATCAACAATATTTTGAGTTTATCAAAATTTTTGTAGACAAGGACTGGATATAAACAGCTCCCCGGGGAGCTGAATCCAGTCCTTGTCTACAAAAGAACTCACACGAGAGGTAGTATTATACTTGATCAATATAGTGCAGGCAATTGGTAAAATAAACCAAAGTAGGGAAGAAAATGCCGAACACTCCTCTAGTGGAACAGCAGGCCTGTTGACTGCTGCCAACAGGCCGGCTTCTCCTGAAGAGTTTTGAGTGGTTTCCTCTCCACGTGAGCAAATGCTGAGAAGTTCCTGATTGGCCCACATTAGTATATCCCTCCTGATCCCAACAGTTGAGATAAATTTAAAGAAATTTAATTGCAGAAAAATGCACTTTTGAAATATAAACCTTGTAAATTATAAACAAGGTAAATAATAAAGCAACTCCCATATAAAAAAAAATAAAAAAAGTCCTTGTCTACAAAAATTTGGACAAACTCAAAATATTTATTAGATTTGTTTGTACCTATTTAAATTTGATAATATTTATGTTATTCTTTTTTTTTATAAAACTCCATAGTTAATTATTTTTACAAAAATATCAATAAAAACGCCCCGGTTAATACATTATTAAAAAAATAAATATACATATAAAAGTTCTTATAATTTACCCAAATGTTTTAATTTTGGTGACCACTTTCAACGAATTGTAAATAACTCACTATTAGAAAATGGAAATCAAGTTGGGGTAGAGTGGGGTTCGAACCTCGGATCTCCGATCCGTGAGTCCGTAACTCTAGCCACGGGACCACAACCCGAATCAAATAATATAGTAAAACATAACAAAAGAGATTTGAATGATAATTTTATTAAAACCATTGTTATAATTTAGCGAGTACTCACTCAGGTAAAAATCCCGCAAAGGGAAATCGACTGGAGATTAGTCGGTCTCATGGTGTACTGGTTATTACGTTTGCCGGGCATTAAGTAAATGAATAATAACAATATTTGAGTTTGTCCAAATGTTCGTAGACAAAAGACTGGATTTCACCCCCTCGGGAGTCATTAAGATTAACAAATTACAACAGGGATGGAGAATATCTTAAATAAGGGATATGAAAGTCTAGGCATTTACAAGGCTTATGACTTGTCATTGGTTGGTTTTAGTGGAAATAGAAGAATAGAAGAAATATGGATGTTCAAACATAGGCAAAATGGTGATTGTTACACAGTGTGTAAAGTGGCCACTTAAACCAGCCAATGACAGGTCATAAGCCCTGTAAATGCTTAGACTTCCATATTCCCTTATATACGGTATTCTACATCCTTTTTGTACCTTGTTAAATAAATAATTGTTTAATAAAAAATATCAATCCGCTGTATTGTTTTTTTTCATACCGTGGTGTGAAATGGGCCAGCGATATCATGCAGTGGGCTCGTGGTTTGCACGCGCACAGCGGTCCAGTCTCTGTGAATGTACGGTAGTTGATATTCACGGATATATTTTATTCTTCAATATTGAGGCGTCAATTTTTAACAAAACTTAACCTGGCAGCGTCGAAACACATCGCCGCATTCCTTACGTGCGCCTTGAACGTAGCGTAGACCCCATCTAAACATATTCTTAAGTAAATTTGGCATTTGGCATCACATTCAATCAATTTAAATTGTCAGACAAAAGTAACAAAAGCATTGCCTATCTGGTCTTGGATTTTCTCCCATTATTTAATTTTCTTAACAACTCCTCCCTCGCCGCCTCCACGAGCCTCTCGTCCACGGGGGTCGGATCCGTCGACTCTCGGAACATTTTAGACAAATCCTTTTTGATCGAAGATCTGGTGACAATTATTCTAGGAGACAAGACATCCGGATTGTTCTTCGCAACAATTCCGTCATCGAACATCTCGGAATTGAGAGTTTCTTTGACCGTAATCGTCGGCAGCACCGTTTGCTTTCTGGAAACGTCTCGTTTGACCACCGAAAGGTATTTATGATTACTGGCTGAAAATTGTGAAGCTGCTTTGGTGCTGTACGATACTCCATCAAAATTCGGTCGCTTCTTAGTAAAACTTTGATATTTTGATGATAAATCTACGATTCTCGATGTCCCGCTAACGGTCGACTGCATTTTTACATCAAACGGCGAATTTGTTTTATCATTTACTGTAAATTTATACGGCGATTGGATGGTAGCTGTAACTCCCCTGTTGAAAACTGCGGTAGACAGTTGACTCGTCGCAGATAACAAATTTTTTACTATGGTCGATTCTGGTTTGGGTAATCTAGTAAACAAAGTATACTGTAAGAGTTTTGTAGGTTTAGTCGGTAACTGCTTTGACTTCTTTAAGTTTTGATGCTGTATCGAGATGGCGGGCGTTATTTTTGTCGACGTCGGTATTGCTGCAGTAATGGAGTCTGAGGCATTCAAGTAAATGAGAGGATCGTCGTTGAGCATAGCGAGTTGGTTGGAGTCGTCGCTTCCGATGTACGTTTCGTTGCCGATCGGGTCCCGAGAGCATATCGGAATGGCGCTGGACCATTTCCCATTGCTAGAAGTAAAAAATAAATGTTGAAAATACAATTTAGTCAATTTATAATTCAACTAGACGGTTTATTAGTAGAGAGTTCAATACTATTGTTTTTCAGAGAGAGAATTGAGAAGCTGAGGACTGGATTTTCACTCATTAAGTTCAAGAGCTCAAACTTTTGTTTGGCCACTAAACTATGAGACAAACTTTTTTCGATTCAATTTCCTTATTCCGAATTTTTACCTGAGAGCAGTCATCAAGTCGAAAGTCACTTCCAGATACATTTTACACACAAACCTGTATTTTTCATCTGCCTGGACACTATATTATGACATATATAAACAAAGGATGATGAAAATAATATATACCGTGGATGGTCATCAAGTGCAAGCTGTAACGTCACAAAAAGATCTCGGAGTTGTGATCTTAAATGGGAATCACATATTATTTAAATTGTCAAACCCACCAATTCCTTCTTTTACTTAATAAGGAAAACATTAACTCACATCATCCAAGATTTGTTCCTCAAAATTTATAGAACATGTGTTCGTCCACTCCTGGAGTACGCCTACCAAATCTGGAGTCCTATTTTAAAAAAGACATAGAGTTGTTGGAGAAAGTCTAGAGAAGAGCAACTAAAATGGTAGTTTCTCTAAGAATCAAATCATACGAGGGAGCTCGGGTTAAGTTCACTGGAAGAGCGGAGGCAGCGTGGTGACTTGATATTAACTGAGTAATATAATGTACCCAAGTTGAAATCGATGTGCACCATGAATGGGAACCGCCATCTCAGAGGTCATTCATTGAAACTAAACACTACCCCCTTCTCATCCAACCCCAGGAGGAACTACCTGACAAATTCGAGTTGTGGAGAAATGGAATGGCCTTCCGGAGAGAGTGATCGGTGCTAGTTCAGTGAATGTTAACTAGATGCACACAGCAATGTATGAGGTTTAATAACCATGGACACTTGATATACGCGCATCAGCTTAATAGCTGCTAGTGTATTATTGTCTATTTTTCTTGTTCGATGTACAATAGACTGGTGGGAGACTTAACAAATTTCTATGTTATAAACAAGTGCAAGCAGGGGTTGTAAATCATGGTTTTATAAGTATAAGGTAATAACAATTATAAGAACATAAGTTTTGTTTGAATGTATATAATAACTTATTTATTGTGTATGCAGATAATTGGTAGAATTCCATATTTAATTTGGTAATGTATCCAAAATAAAACTAGTTTATTGGATTGTAATTCTACTTTATTTTTTATAAAATATACAAAGGGTATATTGTGACGCGTTTCGTCTTGTTAGGACATTTTCAAACAAACTAACTTAAATATTTACAAAGTTTCCTTATATACTAAAAATAATTGCTATTTTATGTTTGTGGATTTCTATACAAGCCAAAATAAGTAGAGTAATTAAAATTCAATAAGGGTATACTGAGTATATTAGAGGAATGTTATAAATGAACAGTTAAACCTAGTAAATTCACCTTTACTTAATATTTTCAAAAATAAAAACTAAATTATTTATAATTATAATCTTGTAATTGTAAATTTGTTTTTCCATATTATGTACGAGTATAATAATTTTTTATATTTTTTTATTTTTTATTTTACTATATACCTACTAAATATATAAAAACTTGTAATGTTCCCAATAAATTAAATTAAAATAAAATAATATTATAAAATCTGAATGTATTTTACCTTAGTTGACATTAAACATGAATGAAACCTGTGTAAAACACCAATGTAGAATTTCAACAATAATTTTCAAAATAAACCTGTATAAATGAAATCAATATTTTTATAATTATTACATTAATTTTAAAGTCATACCCTTACAAATGTTTCTAAATAATGGAAGGTTTTTCCCCAATATAACCGAAATATTCCTCTAATATACTCAGTATACCCTAATTGAATTTTAATTACTCTACTTATTTTGGCTTGTATAGAAATCCACAAACATAAAATAGCAATTATTTTTAGTATATAAGGAAACTTTGTAAATATTTAAGTTAGTTTGTTTGAAAATGTCCTAACAAGACGAAACGCGTCACAATATACCCTTTGTATATTTTATAAAAAATAAAGTAGAATTACAATCCAATAAACTTGTTTTATTTGGATACATTACCAAATTGTATAAAATAAAAACTGGTGTAAAATATATAATTTTATGAAGTTTTACAATGAAAATGTATTTGAATTTACCGGTCACTGGTAAAAAATTTATAAAATAATTATAAATAAAAGTGGATTAAAACTATAAGTATTTTTATTTTTATAATTAAAAAGCAGTCCCATCAAGAAATGTCAGTAGAAAAACTCAATACATTATGTACAATACTTGTGGCAACTTGTACAATACAAAAAATTACATTTTAATGAAATAAAATAAAATTTGGAGAATTTATTTACCGCAAACATCTCAGCATCGGAGTCCCCCTGAGGACGAGACCGGATTCGCACGTGAAGGAGATAGTCTCCCCAATCTTGTAGTAGAACTTGACTGAAGACATTCTCCCCGATATGGTGGTGCCGGGGTAGGAGCATGCTTGGATACCTACGGCAGACAACACATTCATTTCTGGACCTTTTCTGATTACTAGGGATAACTTTAATCCCGCCATTTTTATAATATGATACCTCAAGGGCGCTTCATAAAGTGATTCTATGAATACTGATTTTAATTTGACATACGCAGAAGTTGCAATTTAAGTCAAACTTTTAAATAAATACCTGAAATTTGTTGTGTTCTAATAAATTCATACTAAACTCGTGAGTGGCATAAAAGTTAAAATGTTATTTGTAGAGTAGAACTTTAATTATCCGAGTTCCAACTATCCGAATCGCTTTCAGAATTTCAGAAAAAAATTAAGACGAAAACGTATTGCAATTTGCAAAATAACGACTCGGCTGCCCGAAAACGGATGATGACAGTCAAACAGCTTAATTTGACCGAGATGTTCAGCAAGCAATGACTTTCATTTACAGTACGGTATGTACGAGGTGTGTTCAGAAATTAATTTTTGAATTTTGCGGGTTTGGAGAGTACAATTGTCATTTTTTTTATTATGTTTATATACATACCCCTGAAGTATGCTAAATTTTTAAGCTATATTCATTGTTTACTTTGTCTGTGGCAGCCTGTGGTAAAATTATTTGTTTTTAATATTGTTGACTCCCCTTCGTGCTGCTGCGGATATCCTAACCAATCTTCTGAACACATCCTGTGGTCTTGTCCCTTTCCCCTTCTCTATGATTACCGAATGGAGCTTCTCGCTACTATCCGTGGTCCTGTTATAGGTCCTGTCGGATATACAGATCTGGTGGCTTCTAAAAAGAATTGCGAGGCTTTTAAAAAGTTTTGTAATCGTTTCGGCGAATTGATCATGTCCGATCAATTAAATCCCAGTCAGTGAAGAATTCACTCCCCTCTCTTTTCAATCCAATGCAGTACATATTATGTACGTCTGGATTACTTTCTTTCAGCACAAAGATCATCAGATTCGGGCAGCTTTTCTCGTTTGACAATGAGCAAATTTTCCGTGTATGTGGGCATCGCCAAGGAGACTTATGTCCTCAGATGCGGTGTGTGGTATGTGGTGGGCAAGCTGCTGTCTGTGGCAGCCGCTAAGATAAGGCGTGTTCGGCAATTTTCGTCTTGGCTATCCAGAATGCCTCCACTGGGACGATTGAGCCCTAGTTTCGACGTCATATCCGTAAACCCATGTTTCGCCACCTGTTATAACACGTTTCAGTAATTCTGCATCGTCGTTGCTTTCATTTGGTGACACCTGAGCAACTTCCATTCGCCGCTGTTTTTGTTTTTTTTGCTGCCACGCTTTCCAAACCCAAAACATTCGAAAAATTTCATGGCATGAGCCAATCGATATGCCAACATCATCATTGCCTTCTCTGATTGTGATTCGGCGATCGTTGCTGATGTGCTGGGGCGTCCGGGCCATTCGTCATCTTCAACGTCTTCACGGCCATCTCGGAAACTCATAGCAAACTCACCATAGGCCTTTGTTAACATTTCACACACTGTGTTACAGTTTATTTAATTTTTTAAACAAAATATGATACAAATTCGTTGATCCGTATTTTTTACACAAAATATGATACAAATTCTTTGATCCATTTTTTTAACAAACGAATATCGCCGAACTCATAAAAACACATATAACCTTAGGCTGATTAATACAGCTGAAAATTTAGGCATACTTCAGGGGCATATATACCAACATGACATGATAATAAAAAATTGACAATAAGACTCTCGAAACCCGCGAAATTCAAAACTTCCCGTTATTTTCTGAACACACCTCGTACATACAGTAATTAATTAAAATATTCCCTTTTTTGGATAAAAATCCAATTTTTTTACTATGCGAATGGGGCCCAGTCCTAATTTATTTATTTATTTATACTTTTACATTGTTTGTATTCTTTTTTTTATACAGAATAATGTTCCCTCACCGGGGAGTCCCGTGCCGAGGTAAACATTTTACAAAATGTGAAACATGCCTAAGATTAGCTACTTAACAACGTTAACATAATAATAACAATTAAAAAAACGTAAATTATCCAATTAACCTAATTATCATAAACATAATAAAAAATAAAAAACTAAAATAATCATAAAAAACATAACCAATTTATATGGACCAATAGAACAAATTTCATAAACAGTACACACATTTTACCTATTTGGCTTGATCCACTCACCGATCCGTGCGCAACCCACCTCCCCTATCCATTTCTTAATAGAAATTTTATATTGTGAGAACTTACTAATTGTCATTGTGGATAATGGAAGTAGATTGTACACCTAAAACGAGTAGTAGGTCAATCCTCTTTGACCGAAGGTTGTATTAATTTTTTTGCAGCATCAGAGTGGAGTATCTAGTAACTCTTGTATTTGTAACGGAAGGTAGAGAATAATGTTTACGTGCGTATAGTAACAAAGCTTTTACATAAAGTTGTTTTATAGATTTGACATTAAGATTTTCAAATATACCGAGGGAGCTAGTTCTGATTGGGATTCTTAAGATAATTTTTATTAAGCTTTTTGTGCACTTATTATTTGCTTGATCAGTGTGTCATTTGCACATCCCCATCCAATTATTTCATATTCCAAAACTGATTGAGTTATTGCGTAGTATATTTTTACAAGTTCTTTTAGGCTAATTATATTTCTTATAGTTTTAAAAAATTAAATTTGCTTTTTCAATTTATTTTTAATATGATCAATTGATTAAGATAATTGAATTCTACTGTATATTATAATCGTTATCCCACAAAGTAAATGTTAAAACAAAAAACAAAAAAATAACTCACATTTGGGAGTCTCTCCACTCCAGCGGGCGTTGTCCTGACAAGCCACGATGGGCTGGCCCTGCATCATGTGTGCCGGGTTACAGTTGTACTGTACTACGTCCCCAGCGCGGAAGGGGGCCTTACCCAGGAGGAAGCCGTTCACCGGGGGCTGGGGCGCCGGGCAGGACACCTCTGGCAGCGCAAGATATTAAAAGAGATATTAAAGTTATTAGATGTAATGGTGAATAAAACAGTCCAGGCGTAAAAAGATTTTCTTTTATCATCTATGGAAAGTCGTCCAGAACTTGTCAGCCTAGAGTGAGCTTAGGTAAGGCACTCACCTACGCAGGCGGGCGGCGCTGGGAGCCACTCCCCGCTGGGTGAGCAGACGGTCTCCGAGGGCCCCCGCAGCCCCCAGCCGGGGGCGCAGCTAAAGGCGGCGCGCCCCCCGACACCGCGAGACACGACAGACACACGCGGCCGCGACTGGCTGGACACTCCTATCGGTATCGGCACCTCGCCACATTCCACGCCTATGATAAAATAAGTATTTTTTATTTAGTTTTTTAATGGAATAACCCGGCAAGCCACTATTTTAGAGGCTTGTCAGCAGGCGGGAAAGAGAGGATGCGGAAGGAAGTTATGAAAAATACACAAATACACAATACCCAGACAAATTGAGAAAAAATCTTGTATTTCTTTCTCGCAAATGGGAGGAATCGAACCCGCGGCGATAGTTTCACAGTCAGCCGTCTAACCAACTGCACTGTGGCACCTGTCGATCAGTCGCGTTCAGTTCATAGATACTGTGGATGCGGCGCATCCCTTGAAAGACGTGTAGAATAATGTATACCTGTTTTAAAATAAATAAGAATGAAAGGGAAAAAATCCACAAAATATCCTTGGTATAAATTTTTACGAAGAATTTTCTATCGCGAACGATTCCCAAACTCGAACAATAATTTCACTATTTATATCTACTTATACTTAGGTATGTACGCGTACGCATAATTTCTATACCCACAAAATACGCTATACAGTCGCCTTGTATTTTAAGATAAGCTGTGGATTCTGCTGTTCAAATTGAGTCTGATTCTATACTTTAAAATCCAATTCCGCGCATGCGCATTAAGTTAAATATCTTTTTTATTTGATCTACGAGACTCGCCAGGAATGATAGCATCCAATTTTGCGCAACACATTGAAAACTCGACTCTATTACCATATGGCATAAAGTGTGAAATTGCTTATTGTTTAAATTTGGTCAGTTATCTTGGACATCGTATGATTGTTTTGTTCTATTATTTTTTATTTTTTTTATTATTTATTTTATTTAGTTCTATGATTAACATAGTCTAATATATATTTACAACACAATATTTACATCTATACTTATTCTAACATTATTATACACTTAATATCCTAATTTATAATATTCACTGTTTCATATGTACATTTTCATTAATTACTCATATATTCACTATTTACACTATATACTACCTAATATTTTTCACATATATCCTTTTTACATTTAATTTTAAATAAATTTACATTAATTTAATTTTTTATGCCTTCTGGCATTTCCTCAAATAGTTGTATTCCCTTGTACATGCGGCAGTTCTGGGACATTGCTTTCTTTTCCAGCCTTATATTTTTAGATCCTCTTGTTGCATAGTTTCTATGAAAGAACTCATTATTTTTTAGTTTATTTTGAAAATATCTCGGAACTATTCCTTTAATAATTTTGTTTATTTCATTGGCAACATTGAATTTGATTCTTTGATCAATTGTCATGATATCTAGAAGTTGAATCATTTTCTTAACTTTTGTTCGTCTCCCACATCTTAATATTACCCTCGTCGCTTTGTTTTGTATTATTTGGAGTCTCTTTAGATCTCCTTAATTACTTAAATATAAAATACTGGAGCAATAATCAATGTGGGGAACGATAATACTTTTAAATATCAGCAGAGAGGTTTTAATGTCTAATTTATTCCGTATGTGCCTAGATATTTACAGTTCCAGTATACGCTGGTTGTCTTGTCCTTGTCACTTATCAGTAATTCAATCTAAGATGAATCTATAACGGTTGTGTTTTTAATCATTTATTTTTTATACTATTGTGGTAATATATTATAGACCATGTGTCAGAGTTTTCTCATTATTTTGTTAAGTAGTTATAAAATGAGCGAAAAGAGGTAAATAATACTGGTTTGTTAAATATTTTTCTAATCATTCCCGCAACTGAGCGTTCATTTTCAACAATGAAAAGAGCAAAAACATACAATCGCAGTACAGTTGGTGAGGACAGGCTTTCATCTCTCGCTATTATTTCTATTGAGAAGGAATTTATGTTACCTTGAAGGAAAAATCATTTTTTTATGATCGAGTGATCGTCGATTTTTCAAAGAGAAAACGTCGGATCGATCTGAAGTTCAAATAGATGGATTTACTTACAGGTAATTTTAAAAAAACAATGATTTATTTTCATGATTTATTAATTTCACGATGACAAGTATTTAGATAAGAAACACGTCAATTAATAAAAATCTTAATATTTAAAAAATATATACTGTCAGCAACCCTCCCAGCAATAGTCACCGCACGGTCCTGCTGTCAATGTGTGTTTATGTGTAATAATTATTAATGAGAGAGCTTACCGAGAGAGGTGAATCTTTTCCATGCTGGGATTACCAGTTTTAGACTCTTCCTCTCTAACTATGTATCATAGTATGTTTTAGTGACTTGTTTGTCTTATTACTATTGTTTTTATGGACTATGTGTTAGACCGAATAATCTATTGAGCTTTTATTTTAAAACATGTTAATGTAATTACCTAATATAACTAATGTACATTGTAATTAGCAGAAGTGCTGTATTGTACATTTAAATAAATAATCTAATTATAATTTCTGTGGTCTGCTCGTTATTAGAGTAAGTGAAGAGAAATTCCTAAAACAGGCTTCAACCAAAACATCCCACCCGACCCTATTTACACCTACATATTATAAACATAAAAACTTTATAATATCCCTTTGAAGTAATCATAAACCATGTGCCTACATTATAAGCGAGGTAAAAAATAATGCAACTCCCGTATAAAAAACCCTTACGAAATAAAGACTTACTTTCGCATAGAGGCAATGGAGCACTCCAGTTTCCACTGGGAAGGCAGACCAGCCTGGCGGCTCCGATGAGGGCGTTACCGTTGGCACAGGAGAAGGCCACTTCTGCACTCAGACGAGTGGACTGGCTACTGGAAATGAGGCCTCTACGCATCGGTAGAGGGGGGCAGTGCACAGCTGGTAGGAATAGAAATACATACGATGTTGAAATAGGTAGGACAGGACACCATGTAAATACAAAAATAAACAGTTGAAATGTTAAGAAAGGGTAAGTTTAATTATTGCCGAGCCTTTCAGATAATGGTACTATTTTTCAGTGTTTTATGCCGAGAATCAATGTCGCTTCTTGGTGACATTTTTAACAGCTTGCAAAGTCCGTCATCTAATCTTACGTAGCGTTCATCATTAGCCTAGTAGCCATATTCTATAATTAATTTGTTTTGTAAATTCGTTCATATCGTATGGGAACAAGAGTCAAATACGATTTTTATTACGTCAGAGTGATATGGATTTATGACAAACTAATGAACTTGTATTCATTATATCTTTGATCTTCGCAAATTTGACCACATAACCGAGTATCGCAACGCAACTACACTGGCTCAGGATCAGGCATAGAAGAAACATTCACATTCTATCACTTCTTCACAATATTTTATATAATCCCACTTCGCCTGTTTATCTGAGAGAGCTCTTCAAACCTCTTTCACAACACGGACTATCTCTTCGTTCTAGTAACGAGATAACCCTTTAAACCCTGTCATCGCTCTAATTTTCTTGCCTCCTCTTTCACAGTAGTAGCCGCTCGATTGTGGATAATCTACCCACTAATGTTTGAGACCCCTTCTTTATTTACATTAAAGTCAAGATTGAAATGTCACTATCTAAATATTTAAATAGTTCCTTTATCCTTCTTTCCTTCCCATCCCCTCTCCTCTCTTCAAAGTGTTAATTTTTTTATATATATTTTTTTAAAATCTTTATTTTTAATTTTTGTATAAAATTGTAAGATTTAATATGTCCATGTATTTATAATTTTCTCAAACTGAACAGTTTGGGTAGGTAGGAAGATATTGCCTTAAGGCAATATGCCCGCCCTTATATTTATTTTATATGTATATAAAGTGTCAAATAAATAAATAAATAAATAAATTTAGGTTGTGAACAAAATTGTGACAAAATAAGCCTGCAGATGATACACGCTATGATTCTGCCTAATCGAAAAATAAGTACAAATGAAACATTTAAATTTATTTCAACAGAGAAGGAAAACATTTTTGAGAAGGTAAAGGAAAAAGTATAAAAACTGGAAAATTGTTTTTAGGCGTTGCCTAGTAAGTGATTTGGTTCAGCCGGATGAATCTCACCCACGTGATAAAGGTTTCAGCTCTTTTACTTGACAAATGTCAACAGATGAAACAGTTGAGGAAATGTTGTTCAACATGGGCAGAATGATGAATGTTACACAGTGTGTAAAGTGGCCACTTAAACCAGCCAATGACAGGTCATTAATCCTGTAAATGCCTAGACTTCCATATTCCCTTATCAAAAATGTTTTGCATCTCAGTTGAAATAAATTTAAATATGAATAACTCCATAGGGAGGAAATCCAGCCGGTCTGCGAGCATTTGGACATACTCAAACATTGTTGGACAAATGAAACAGGCTAACAACTAAGAGTAAATCGTATTGTTACCTTCCACAATAATGTCTACTTGATGGAATTGGCGAGCGGGAGTTACGCAGGTGAATAGGCCTGAGTCGTCTTGTGTAGCGTGGAATATACTGAGGCGATACTCCAGCTGGCTGTCCCTACCCGGGTCGCTGGACCACCCCTCTGGGTATTTTCTAGAAATAAATAAACACGATTAGGTGCTAAGGTCTTCTCAAAACCCACTGGTAAAAGCATTCTATACAACAATGGTGATAAGGTTGGCTGGGCCATATATGGTTAGAACTTCCTTAGCACAGAGACAATACTCCCACATAGGACCAGAGCTATATAATATAATGCCAGAGCCATGAAAATGTTGCAAGAACCACAAGCTAAAGCGGTTGCTGACTACTTTCCTCGGAGAAATTGGTCGCAGAGAGTCTGAGGGGTTGATGGTGGCTGTTAGATGGCCAACACATGTTTTAATTTAAATTGTTTGTATATATTTTTAATTTTACTGATTTAATTTTTAAGATCCTCGTGACTTTTTAATTTATTTTAACTATGTATTTTTTTATTACATCTTTTACTTTATTTTTTAATATGTTTTTTTTTTCTCTTTCTACTCGGTATTTTGCTGTTTTTTTTTTAAATATGCTTTTTGCTATAAAAATACATTAATTTTTTTACTATGACTTTAAATATGTTTCTTACTATGTATTCTGTTTTTATTTCACATTTTACTGAGTTTCAAAATATTTTTATGGACATATTTTTAATGGTTTTTACTATGTTTTCACTACTTTTATTACTTTGTTTTTATTACGTTTTTGCTTCGTTTTTTTTACTATATTTTTACTATGTTTTTACTACATAATTACTATGTTTTTACTACATAATTACTATGTTTTTACTACATAATTACTATGTTTTTATTACATTTTTACTATGTTTTTACTACATTTTTACTATGGTTTTAAACTACATAATTACTATGTTTTTATTACATTTGTACTATGTTTAAATTACATTTTTACTATGTTTTTACTACATTTTTACTATGGTTTTACTACATAATTACTATGTTTTTACTACATTTTTACTATGTTTTTACTACATTTTTACTATGGTTTTGATACATTTTTTTACACGTTTTTGCTCCTTTTTTTACTATGGTTTTGATACATTTGTTTTTCACTTTAACTGTTTCTATATATCGATTAGTGTTTGTTTATATTTTATTTGTCTTAGAACGGGGTAAATAACCCTAGTTAGGTAGTCAAAGCAACTTTGTATAAATTATAATTTTGTGTAAGTAATATAAAGATAATTAAATAAAATATTGCATACGCTTTAAGAGAACCTCAACCATGCGTGGATACTTTAAGAGGCATTGGAGTCTTTGGTTTTGAACAACCAATGCCGTTTTTTGGTGATCCTGTCTATTTATCAAACCCGAAAGACAAAAATCCTTGAAACTGAAGCAGTTTATAAGCTGAGCTGTCAAGGATAATAAAATTTTTGTCATTCTTTGATGCGCATTAAAATCTTTTAATCAATAGCAAAATGTCTGTAAAAACTATTAAAAAATATATATCTACACGTCTATAAATCTCGCCCACCTGTATTCGTGGCTGACGTTCCACTTGGGGTTGCCAAACTTCCGCATCCACAGGCACTCCATGTGCAGGATAGTGCCCGGGTACACCACGAGTCGCCCGTCGTTGCTTTGTGCGATGGGACCGAGCTGGTGGCGGAACAGTATGGTTGGTGGCTTCTCCACTGCAACATTTAACATTTGTCCATTTTTAGTCCGCACAAGTATATTTGATCAAAGATGCCCGGAGAGCCGTTACAAATATTTTCAATTTAGTCGTTTGTTTGTCCATCACAGGAACTCCTCCAAAATGGTAAATTGTAGCGATGTGAAATCTGGGCACATTATTTTAGATCTAATTTATAAATCAACAGTGCCATTTTCGAGCCAAATTTTTTGGACATTCCTCAGTAAAAAATCTAACTTTTTAACGGTAAGTCTTAGAGACGTGAAATTTAAAATTCTATTTGTATTTCAAATGGATCGTTTATGGCATAAAATTT
The DNA here is from genome assembly GCF_059751315.1 of Micrasema longulum. NCBI lineage: Eukaryota > Metazoa > Arthropoda > Insecta > Trichoptera > Brachycentridae > Micrasema > Micrasema longulum. The sequence continues at coordinate 25,866 of NW_028279104.1, read as the reverse complement.
GCCTAGCTTTGCCTGGTCTGTACTGAAATACGAATCTAAATTCAAACTTAAACAACTCGCAAACGAGATATTTCAAACTTCAAATTTACCCGATTCTACCTGTCTGGCTGTAGCACTGTGAAATTACAACACGTGAAAAATCATAATTTTACTACAGTATTTGATTTTGGCCAAATGTTTGCAGACAAAAGACTGGATTTCACCTCCTCGGGAGTAATTAAGATTACAACAGGGATGGAGAATACCTTCTAGAAGGGAATTTGGAAGTCAAGGTATATAGAGGGCTTATGACCTGTCAATGGCTGGTTTGAGTGGCCACTTTACACACTGTGTCACATTCACCATTTTGCCTATGTTTTGGTAAAGTTGCGCGTTTGCTCACCATGCAAACGGTCTCGGGTTTGATTCCCGACATGGTTGACATGAAATATTCATTAAAAGGGTGTTTTTACACTAGAGTATTTCATAGTTCCTGGACTGGCACCTGAAGCGTAAGACTGATCATCTAACCTGCATGAAACAAAAATGATCAGGATACGCTGCGGTTGGTGTAGCAATTTAGTGCCCTATGCACCATTGGGTGCGGAAAGCGAAAAGATAGTGAATGATGAATAAAAGTATTGAACGAATTCATCTTCATCATTATTCCATGTCCGCTTCTTAGTTGGAACATATGATGACCACACAGAACCTCCAGGCATCTCTGTTGGCTGCCAACTCCTCCCAAATCAGGTTCACGTCACGTAACTCTGACGTAAATTACCGGCGAAAAGTTAACAGCAAACGTACTGAACGTCAAAAATCTGGCAATAGCTATCAGAAAGACTAATTTTAATTATAAATTACCAGATGAATCTCTTCACAACAATAAAGGTTTCAGCTCTTTGACTTCACTAAAATCAACAGATGGAAGAATTAAAGAAATATGGATGTTCAAACATAGGCCAAATGGTGAATGTTACACAGTGTGTAAAGTGGCCACTCAAACCAGCCATTGACAGGTCATAAGCCCTGTGGATGCCTAGACTTCCATATTCCCTTCTCGAAGGTATTCTCCATTCCTGTTGTAATTTGTTAATCATAATTTTAGATCAATGGTACTATTTAAAAGGCAAAATCTAAATCATAATAAACATATTCGGTGAAAAATTCAACTCATTAACAGAATATCGTAGCGACGTGAAATAATGTAGCAATATCAAAAATATAATTTCCAAACGGACCATGCTGCTTTTTGTGGCATTTGCATGATTTTCTTGTCAATTTTTTCTCAGGCTTCTTCAGTATAAAATACAACCCACTAACGGTCAGTTGTACCATAGAAAAATGTTAAAATTGACAATTGTTCTAAAATGAAATTTTATTTATTTATTCACACTCTTTATCAAAATACAATTCCATGTTCACTTTGCCCAGCTAACAAGGGTACATACCCCGTTACAAGCTAGGCAATTACATTTTAATATATTATAATAGTTAACAAATTAATATAGAGCACAGACAAACAAAATATAAACTTATTCGGATACACGTTTTGATTCATATACATAAAGACATACACATATATATAAATAAACACATATATACACATATATACACATGTACATACACACATGCGTACATACACCCATGCGCATACACATACATACATTCATAAAAACATAGACAATTTATTTATGCGAAACTTCATGGTTGTCATCTATAAATATATATTTTTTAAAATATCCCTTATTTTTTATATTTTATTTTTGACATCCAGTAAGGTTCTCCAATCCGTGGCATGCATCAACTTTTCTGACTCCCTACGACCAATGTCATGAAAGAGCGAGGTCAACACCTTCCGTAACTTGACGACACTCCCGTCTTTCCACGATTCTGGCAAAAGGTTATGGACCTTTTTGCCTACGTTATAGTGTTGTTAAATTAAATTTTAAACTTCGTTAAATTACACAGCAAGATGTTTTAACACGATCCCGAGCAAAGTCAGAGTCTTCAAAATTCAAGTAATATGATAAACCGAATTAACAAATAGATCTTACTAGCATAATCATTTTCTTGGTTGAGTCCAAAACAAGAAGGCTTCGGACCGTCCCATTCACCGCCCATACAACGCCTTTGGTTTGGTCCAATCATTGCATATTTTCCAATATCCATACATCTGCAAGAAAAAAACAGATTTTCGCAATCTTAAATGGTGTATTGCAAGGACACAAATTTGGACCACTATAATTTACCAAAAACTGCACTGCACTTGAATAAGAGAATATTATTGTGGAACAAAAAATAATTTAAAATACGTTAGTATAAATATTCAAATTACAAATTAAATGTTCACTCGAATACATTTTCAATAATATTCAGCGTAATAACTAAATTCTTTGCTATCTTACGAGGGGAGGTGAATGTTTTAGACTACCAAAAACAAGAATCGAGGCAACTCAGAACAATCTGTATCTATGTAAAGAGATTAGGGATGTTGGGTCTATCGTATCATTTTGTGGGATAGCGATGATTTTCGATAAAGTCTGAATGAATTATTAAAAAATATAAATTATTGCATACCATATGTATGAGTTAAAGAATTACTAGTTGTTAGTTTTATTTTCCACAACTAACAAAATAAATTAATTACATTAGAAATTCACCATTTCTAAGAGTATTAAGGTAGATGGAAAAATGTGAGCTGCGGCCAATTCAATAAAATTATAGCTAGGATCTCTACTAAATTAAAGATATCTTTAGTGGACTGTATAAAATACTTTTATTTCAGTAAACACAATGTAAGCTTCTGACTCGAGGAGAAAACTAAAAAAGCCAAGTTATATATCTCGTGCTGTTTATATATATTATACTAAGAGTACCCACCAAAGCAACAATACTCGGGTGTTGCACTCACAAAAATCAATAAGATTTAAGTTAAGAACTTCCCCTTAAGAAAAACTTAACTATAGATACTTTGATTGCGCAACTTGCTTGTTAGCAGATGAACGCTCGAAATGCTGGTACGCGGAATGCGTTATCCTTTATTTGCTTTGCCACGGTACCTTAAACACAATGAATGCAATTACATTCATACATTTTTTACATACATTTACATACATTTTTTGTTTTTTTTTTTTTTGCACCACAACAGGCCAGGAGGCCTAATTACAGTGGTGAATTACATCACAGAGTACCCAGGCTTGAGAAAAATCACATTTTAATTTTTTGTGTTCTCACCGGGAATCGAACCCGGAACCTTCCGTGCGTGAGTCAAGCGTCTTGACCACTACACCACGGAGGCCGCCGATTACCTACCTTATTCTGGGTTCTGGCACCTTTATTGTTTGATAAGATCTTGTGGTCAAGAAGGATGGGCACTTGACGATTACACGACATAATGGATTTAACGAGTTATTGATCACAAAAATATATTATTTGCGATCGCGGTGAGAATATTAGAAGCACATACACACAAGATCAGTTCAGTTGTTATTATAACGCCGAGACAATAATTGGTACCCACGGTAGGCAATTGCAACATCTTAACCGGGGCTCAGTAGGTAGCAAACAAATTTGAATGCCTCACCTAGTAAAAATGCCATGTATATATGTGTGTACACATAAGAGCAAATGTGGCGTAACCATACTTTTAATTATTGAATATATTATTACCGGGATATGAGTAAGGAGCCAGCCGGAAATTCTACAACATCTTCCTTGATTTCCAGATCGTTATAGAAAGATACAACATTTGGTTCATTATTCCTGTAAGTGCACGTTGCGTTACCCAAGAGACCGGCTGGGATTGCATCTTCCTCCTCTAGGAAAAAATACATTTATTATTAACTCACATTAGTGTCTAGTAATGTCACAATAACCCAAAAGGTATTTTTTACTAGACACAAAATTTAACTCTCCATTCCCGGTAATGTGAGGCTAGTACACATTACATCTAATAACTTGAATATCTCTATAAATAAAATAAATTCTGGGTTAAGGTTTTGGGTATTCTTCTGTCATACAATACGAAGTTTGTTCAGAAAATAACGAGAATTTTTAAATTTCGCGAGTTTAGAGAGTCCGATTGTCAAATTAAAAAAAAAATTATGTTGGTATACATGCCTCTGAAGTATGCTAAAATTTTAAGCTGTATTCATTGGTTACTTTGTCTGTGGCAGCCGCTGAGGTTAGACGTGTTCAGAGTGCTCGGCAATTTTCATTTTGGCAATCCAGAACGCCTCCACTGGGACAATTGAGCCTTAGTTTCGACGTCATATCCGTAAACTCATGTTTCGCCACCTGTTATAACACGTTTCAATTATTCCGTATCGTCGTTGATTTCATTTAATGTCACCTGAGCAACTTTCATTCGCCGCTGTTTTAGTTCAAAATTCAAAAATTTTGGAACAAATTTTGCTGCCACGCGTTTCATACCCAAAACATTAAAAAAAAACAAAGCACGACCCAATTGATATGCCAACATCATCAGCGACTTTTCCGATTGTAATTTGGTGATCGTTCATAACCATTTCATTAGCTTTTTCCATGTTTTCATCGGTTGTTGATGTGCTGGGGCGTCCAGGCCGTTCGTCATCTTCAACATCTTCACGGCCATCTTGGAAACGCTTATACCAATCGTATACTCTTATTCTACTCACAACAGACTCACTATAGGTCTTTGTTAACATTACACACACTTTATTTATTTTTTACACAAAATTTGATACAAATTCTTTGATCCATTTATTTTAACAAACAAAAATCGCCGAGCTCATTAAAACACGTCTAACTTTAGCGGCTGCCACAGACAAAGTAACCAATGAATACAGCTGAAAGTTATTTTATTATTTTCTGAACACACTTTGTAATTAATATTTATTACGAATAGAAACAGAATTTTATCAGAAATCACAGATTAGTCACTAATACAATAAAAAGTTTACCTTTATGTCACAAATACACAAATAAACTACTCTCTCACCCGTTAGGAGATTAAGAATAGCACCCCAGAAGTGTCTTTTTTTCAATCGCATTGATATTATAATTTGTTGTTTTCAAAATTAATGATTTAATCATCCTCGCTACTTTCTTTAGCAGACAATGTTGCACCAATTCGATATAATTTATCCGGCCTACACAGATGAGAGACCAGATCACGGAGGCATATTCTAGAAGAGGACGAGCAACGTTCAAGAGTGGACGATGTGGATAAAATTCAGAACTTACCGCATGAGACACTCTTCCCCACCCACTTTCCCGAATCGCAGACTATCTTCCACGTGGACTTCTCCCCCATGATGGCCGCTATGCAGCGGAAGGTCACCTCCGTGCCGTGGGGGTACCGCTGCTGCGACGGGCTCCCGGACGGGGACCCGTCCCGGTATATGAGCGTGCCCTGGACCCTGGACACACCGATACACGACATGAGACATTGCAGAGGCAAATACCTTACTCATTGGCATTAAGATCACAGACAGTTTCAATTGGCGAGCATGTTTCATCTAACATGCAATTTTGGATACAGTAAATCCCCCAAATGTACCGTTAATAGGCAAATCTCAACAGAGACGAAAGAACTATTAGGTTACTTATTTTATTTGATATGTATTTTTTAAAATATTTATTTACGAATGTGATGGTTTTGGAAAAAAATGAAAGTATGACTAAATGTGAGATCACTGTGAAAGAACTGAAAGGCTTAAGAATGGGTGCAAAAATGGGTGATTTAAATGTCATTGCTTGTCTTTTGTATGCTGATGATGCCGTACTTCTTGCTAGCAACAAAGAGGAACTGCAATTCTTGGTAACAAAGGTCTACGCTGTATGCGAGGGAAGCGATTTTCTGACGAATGTCGATAAATCGAATGTGATGGTTTTTTAAAGAAATAAAAGTATGACTAAATGTGAAATCACTGTGAATGGAGTTATACTAAAACAAGTAGAGGAATTTGTGTATCTGGGAAGTATTTTTACTAGGGATGGAATGACTGAGAAAAATATTGAAAGGAGGGTAAGTGCCGGTAACAGAGTGAACGGTGCACTTAAATCAACCTTGGCAAATAAATGTGACAACCTCGAAAAAATAATTAAATAATTAAAAATATATAAGTTTATTAAATAAAATTTAGCGAAAAAAAAAAAAAATCATTAATAGAGAGAGATTAAAGACGTTTGGGTTTGTCGGGCGCCAGTTATTCGTAAAGAATAACAATTAGATTAAAGTTGCATTCAGTTTAATTATGTCAATGTGGAGGGTAAGAAAGGAAAAAGATAAATTGTGGAAATTAAATGTATTTAAATTAAATTATAAACAAAATCTAACCTAACTTAGGAGTAGCCTTAACCTACTTAAACAATAACCTTAAAATTAACCTTACGCCCTGATGCGGCGCGCGGCGTGGTGACGCGAAGGCGGCGTGGGTCCTTGGCGTGCGGCGTGGGCACAGGACGCGATGGGGGCGGCGGCGTGGTGCATCGTAGGGGAAGGCAGCATCTGGCTGCGGCGACAGGGGTAGCTGGGACGGTGGCGTCCAGCTGCGGTGAGATGTGCCGCGAGGACGGCTCGTCATGAGCGGCGGCGTGGCTTCCTGTCCCATGGCGGGGCATGAGAAGTGACGTCGGGTGCGTGGAGGGACGCACGACGTGGGCGGCTCGTCATGAGCGCAGCGGCGTGGGCGCGTTGGCGCGTGGGCGCGTGGGCTGCGTCACCGTGGTGCGGCGACGTGAGCGCGTGGTTTGCGTCGTAGGCGGCAGCGTTGGGGCTACGGCGTCAGGGCTGGTTAGCCAGCGTGGTGGCTTTTCTAGTGGCTGCTGACTGGGCTGCTGACTGGGTTGCTGACTGGGCTGCTGACTGGGCCACGGGGATGGCAAGGCACCCGCCCGTGACCCTTGAGGTCAACTGACGCAGTAGAAGAGAGTCCGTAGAAGAGAGTTGAAGTGGAAGAGAGTCTAACAAGGAAGAGAGTCTCCGTCGGAAGAGATTCCGTAGGAAGAGAGTCCGGGAAGCGGGCGTCACGGTTTTTATCATCTTTTAGACGTCCCCCCTTCCCGGTTGGTCTCGTCGCTCTCATTGGCGGGCGCACGCTTCGGTTGGGGCGGTCTTCTTTTCCCGCCGAATCCCGTCTTTCCCGCCAAATTGTGTTCTTAAAACTTATCCTACTAAACTTAAATATTAAATTAACCTAGTCTTATAATTAACTTATGATAAGAATCGGAATAATCGGCGAGCGTGCACGAGAATAGGTATGAAGGTAGAAGAAGCGAAGTCTATATGCTGAGATAGAGTGACGTGGCGTTCCATCCTCTCTACCTACTTTCACGGGGAAACGGCGTGATGGTCGCCGTTATAATTTTCATAAAAAATGTAAAATATAAATATGTTATTCCTGTAAATAGAGTGATTTGGATTTTAAAATATAAATATTATTTTAAACTATTATTATTCGCGTTTTTAAAAGTGTCCTGAGCTTCACAAATATTGACATGTGGCTGGTTCTTGGGGTACCTTCTCGGCAAGAACAATAGGCTTCCGATTGCCCGAGCGGACAGACTTTTATTACCTTCAACGACCCTTGCGAAAGGCGCAATTCGGGTCCTTGTTGGTGACTAATATATCGAACAGTATTTTTTTAAAAGAGAGACGCGTTCACAATAATTATTTTTAAACAAGAAATTATAGAATTGATGGATTTGGCACAGCGGTACTTTCGGTCTATATCAAATGTTTGTCGCAAAAGGCAAAATTAGCAATTCATAGTAGAGTCCTGGTCCCGACCCTGATGTATGGGAGCGAAGTATGGACTTGGAAAAACAGGGATGAAAGTAGGCTGAATGCTGCCGAAATGCGATCTCTCAGGCGAATGTGTGGTAAAACTATGTATGATAGAGGCACAAATGTTGAGATTCGTACATTTATGTAATAATAATAATTGTGGATAACTTATATAGCGCCATTTTCGTAATATAATACCTCAAGGGCGTTGTTGTACCTCATGTAAAGGCAAGCATCATCGAAAAAATCAAGAAAGGAGCTATGCGCTGGTGTGGACATGTAGAGCGAATGGACAGCGAAAGAACAGCTAAGAATATTTACAATGCGAATGTTGATGGATGCAGAAATAGAGGAAGACCGAGAAAGACATGGCATGACCAAATCCAACAAATACTTGAAGATGGACATGTCAAAAGTCGGAATAATCGGCGCGCGTGCATGACAAGATGTATGAATGTAGAGGAAGCGAGATCTGTATGCAAAGATAGAGTGATGTGGCGTTCTATCCTCTCTGCCAACCCCTACGGGGAAACGGTGTGATGGTTTGTTGTTGTTGTTATATTTATTTTTTAAATATACAGCCTAAGTCAATTACAACAGTTACATGAAGAAACATATATACAGGTGTTCCTTAAACCCCAATACATCCGAAACCACGATGATTAGTATGGGCAAGAAGACATATTAGCATATTTAAAAAAATGTTTTGAACAAAGATTTTTTTTTTAAATAAAATATTTAAAAAACAAATGGTTGCTTACTTCTGCAGGGAAGAAGCGAGGGGGGCGTGGCCACGCGGTCGGTGGTTTGTCAGACTCCCCCCTCCCCCTCCTCGTTTCTCCCCTGCAGAGATAAGCAACCATTTGCTTTTTTTGATATTTAATTTTTAATTTTTTTTTTCGTTTTAAAAATTTATTTTAATGTGCCAATATGTTTTCTTGCTCATACTGATTATCGTGGTTTCGGATGTGACAGGGTTTAATGAACACCCTGTATACAAAAAACTGAACAAAAACAACATAAAACTATGTAGCAAAGACAAACAAAGGCAATAAAAAAATGCTATACGATATATTCATAGACGGCCTCGTGGCGTAGTGGTCAGCGCGATTGAGCAAGAGGTCTCGGGTTCGATTCCCGACATGGTTGACATGAAATTTTAGTCCCTGGAATGGTACCTGATAGCCCAGTCAAATTAGACAAAAAAAGGCAATCGGTGGAAAAGTTTTGGAAATGGTCTCAAAGAGTTATGGAAATGGTCTGAAATGCTTCCTTTTGACTTGGTTTAATGTGGGTCAAATGTACCCGATGGTGGGCGGTGAGCTCGAGGAGGGGGAGAAGGGGATTTAGAGGTAACATTTTTCAACAAAGAGAAAGGTAAGAAAAAAACTTCGTCTCTCTCTCTCTCATACGGATGTAAGTGCTGTTCGCCCTCGATCTTTCATTTCCCCTGTCATGCACGGCATAGCCTTTTTTATACGTTGGACAACTCAAACTTGCAGTTTTTGTCTAGATATGGACCACGAAAGACGTATTCTTAATAACAAGAGAAGAACCAATTGTTCCAAGAAGCTAAACTTTTAGATCTAAGACAAATATATTGTTTTCAATGTTTTAAATATATATTTAAGAACCAAAATTTATTTACTAGAAATTCAAATAGATCAAGTCAAAGAAGGAATCGTGTGTTAGAAATACCACATTGTAAAACGAGGCTCGCACAGAGACATGCGTATTTTATAGGCCCAAAAATTTTTAATTCTTTTTTTACTGATAATATTTCATTGATTCCAAACTTTCAAAATTTTCCTTCTTTGAAAAAAACACGCACTATCCTGGTTTCAAACTAAAGATATGAACTCTTTTTTTCTATGATTCATTTTGTTGCCCTTTAATAATAAGGAATATTTTTGTGTTTGTTTAAAAATATTTTTTATTTCTTTTTTTAATTACTATAAAAAAAAAACATATTATCTTTTGCAGAATATTTTATTTTTTCTCTCTTATGTTACACAAAAACTGTCCATTATTTATTATAGGAGCAAAAATTCATTAACATTTTCTTGTATACCCACGAACAGGCCATGCCTTTGTGGGATTTTTTTTATTACTATTTTTACTATTAATATGTATTTCATTGCTGTGTAATTATGCTTTATTTATTTAATACTCTGTTTTATCATTTATGTTTATTGTAAAAAAACAAAAAAATTTAAATTAAAAAAATATATTAAAAAAAACACGTCTTTCGCGGTCCATATCTAGACAAAAACTGTAAGTTTGAATACGAACCGTAATACAAATATTTTGAGAAACATCAACTGACCTGTCCAGACCTTTACATCTTCAATGATTTGCCACTGATTGCCTCTATGTGATCATGAAATGTCAGGGTGCTCACAAATCTAACACCCACATCCTTAACACTTGATCTCCGTATCAAATTCTGGTTATAGATAGCCTTTATAATCGCGGCCCAGGGGCGATATTCCAAAAGCTCTCGCGGCCGTAGAAAAAGCTTTTATCTCGCGTATTTCCATACAAAATACGCCAAATAAAAGTGTTTTCTATGGCCGCGAGAGCGGTTCAGAACAGCACCGCTGGTTTATTAGCCTCAACTGTCCTTATCTCGTTTTAGAATGTTGCATGTGATATTGCATGTGAAATTATCTCACAATACATACTTGTATGTCAATAAATGTTTACTTTGTTATATTTTCCCCGAAATTCAAATACAAATACCTAAATTCCCCATTACCTATTAAACACTTAGCCTCACCCTTACCCATCGGTTTTTCCCTCAATTATGATTAATGTACATGCTATAGTTCATAAGATTATTTTTATTTTCTACTTAAGGACATTCAATCCAAATAATCTTCACATTCGTTTGAAAATGCCCTAATAAGGCGAAACAATTGTCACGAAGTTTTTATTTTTATATGTTTATATTTGTAAAAATAAAATAAAGTGTTCAGTAGACTCAAATCAGTGTTTGATTTCTAATTATAAATTTGTTCTGATATTCTCGCACTGTGTCCGTGTTTACTACAAGTTTTAGTTATTTGTCTACAATTACATCAGTGGCTAATTTATGAATAAATTTTAAGGATGCAAGTTGCAAAAGTTCACAGTTCCATATCCCAACAAATAGTCACTCATTCAACTTTGAAGATGGCTCGAAATTTTACACACAAACAAAAAAGGATATGCACTTGATTATTTTAAAATATTGGAGATTAGAAAGGCTGTAAATAAAAATTTAAATATTATAAATTATCAAATAAATCTTAGTAACAGTCCTATTTTAAATATGTTTCCTCTCCCTAAATCCACACACAAGCCTCCTCTCTTCTCTACTCCCGTAGCAACGCCCACTCTACCCTCACTGTGAAAAATGTATATACGGTCAAGCATCAGTAAATGACACAATATAATAAGAATTGCTACATGTGTCCAGTCAAAAAACTTTTAACACTAGAAACTATGACAAAAGCAGTAGGCGGACACACCTTTTGGTAAGAAACAAATCTATCAGTTTTGAACTGTGAGTTGTCAAAAGGTAATAGCGCATCTTCTCGTTATTGTTCCGAGATTGATAGTGTTTTTATAAGGAAAGGTGTGGTAAGTGTTTTATTTGATGCTATTCCTGGTGCAATTCTTTGAATATGGTATTGGTATTGTTCCTATAAAACAAACCTTTTGAACATTTTCAAAGATGGTGAATGGTAATTATATTTATTTATTCACGCATTTCATAATACATACAGTTTTTTGTTCACTTTGCCCAGCTGTATGAAACAGTACTCGTGATTTTCTTCTTGTATTACTGTAGAATGTTTTATTTATTTATTTTTTTTACATTTTATCTTGAATTGTTTAAACTTTCTACTGAATATGCTGTATAATTTTTAGGTTAATTTTTAAAATATAAATCTTGTATAATTTTTAAGTTTAATTTTTTTATAAATCTTGGGTATGAGGAAATTTATGTTTTTCAAAAGAAAAATAAAATATTCAGCCAAATACATTACTATTATAAATTTTTGTAAAAGGCTGATTTGCCATTTATGTTAATAAAATAAAATATCCATATTCTAATGTGTTAGGGTGTTTGATAATGTTATGATGTAAAGCTAGGGTTTCCTAGGACAGCGGTGCCCGTATTTTAACGGCCGTAGTGAACGGTGATGCAGTGGACAGCCGTCGTAAAGGTGATTAGAGAGTGGTTTCCTAGGAAAACGGTGTTAAATGGTGTTGATAACACCGTTTTCCTAGAAAACCACACTCTAGTCACTTTTACGACGGCTGTCCACTGCATCACCGTTCACTACGGCCGTTAAAATACGGGCACCGCTGTCCTAGGAAACCCTAGCTTAACTAAATATGAGTATTATTTTTACTGGGGTAGTAGTGGTCATTCGCTGGTGATTCTGCTATTTTTTTAGTGTAGTATTAATTATCATTGTAATACTCGTATTTTAATAAAAAAGTACTTGGAAAAATTAATGTGTTTTTTATTGGTTTCTTTAATTTTGTACGCTTAAATAATGAAATTTATACCTTAAATGTGGATTTTACAAGCTGAACCTTAAACGGTCATTCATTGGTGCTTTGACCCTATGTTATGTTAGTTTGTAATTAACCCTGAAGAAGGCATAGTATTGCCGAAACTAGTAGGTTGTCAAATTATAAAAATATAAGTGGTACATGAAAACAAAGTGATTTTATTTTATTTTAATATATGAAAAAGTTCAGTTACGTTTAATTGTTTTCTACATTTAATTTTGTATGTAAATACGCGAGATAAAATTCTTTTCTATGGTCGCAAAAGCGGTTCAGAATAGCACCAGAGGTGCCAGTTGACCATGAAATGAAGCAGCAACAATTGGAGGATTTACTGTACAGCGAGAAGCATGCAAATAAAATCATGTAAAAGCAGAAATCAGCGGCCTGTACATACTACCGATGTTTGATTAAAATGCAAAATACAAATAAGTGCAGTCAATAAAAAACTAGCCATCACATGCTCATTTTTTCCATTCTATGCGATGGTACAAGAATGCAGTTAGAAAATTATTAATCAACAAGACAACGAATTACCTATCAATACATACCTAGTTAGAAAAACAATGTGAATATATAAATATATTTATTTATTTGACACTTTATATACATATGAAATATATATACATATAAGGGCGGGCATATTGCCTTAAGGCAATATCTTCCTACCTACCCAAACCGTTCAGTTTGAGAAAATTATAAATACATGGACATATTGAATCTTACAATTTTATACAAAATTTAAAAGCAAAGATTAACAAAAAAAATTAAAACCATACTATGAAGAGAGGAGAGGGGATGGGAAGGAAAGAAGGAGGATAAAGGAACAATTTAAATATTTAGATAGTGACATTTCAATCTTGACTTAAATGTAAATAAAGAAGGGGCGTCTCTAACATTAGTGGGTAGATTATCCACAATCGAGCGGCTACTACTGTGAAAGAGGAGGAAAGAAAATTAGAGCCATGACAGGGTATAAAAGGATTCTCTCGTTACTAGAACGAAGAGATAGGCCGTGTTGTGAAAGAGGTTTGATGAGCTCTCTCAGATAAACAGGCGAAGTGGGATTATTTAAAATAGTGTAAAGAAGTGATAGAATGTGAATGTTTCTTCTATGCCTGATGCTGAGCCAGTGTAGTTGCGTGCGATACTCGGTTATGTGGTCAAATTTGCAAAGATCAAAGATATAAAAAATACAAATATTCGGCAATCGTTCTAACTTATAGAGCAATAGGAATTATTTAAATATACTTCAGTACCCAGCAGTTAATAAAGTACATCATGCTTCAAAAAGAGACCGCCGATTTTGTAGACCGACGTCTCTGTCGCACGAGTCCAGTATCTACAGTAGCTGGCATTGAATAAAGTACATTGGGCTTAAGAAAGAGACTGCTGGCGTAGTCGGCACACTGCGGCTCTGTAGAGCGTCATCTTTGTCATACATACGTGCATACAGATACCGAATTTCTGGAACAGAGAAGACGCTCTACAAAATCTGCAGTCTCATACTTGAGCCCGATGTATTTTATTTACAATTCATATAGAATATGTTATCAAAAAATCCTTACAACTCCTTGGATTTATTAACAGAAGCACAACTGACTTCAAAAATATCAATACCCTTAAAACTCTCTTCTATTCCCTAGTTCGCCTGCACCTAGAGTATTCCTCTGTTATCTGGTCTCGTCTCCATATTATGATGTTCACATCAAGAATATTGAATCAGTTCAATATCGATTTTTGAGAAAGATAGGCTGAAGGTTGGGCTTATCCAGAGACCAATATACGTATAATGAGTTAGAAACTATCTTAAATATGTATATCTTCTCTTCAAGACCGTCGAAATAAATCCGACCTTTTAGTCCTATTTACAATTTTCAACTCACTTTTTGATGAGCCTGAACTACTGAGCTCGATAAAATTAAATATCCCAACTAGAAACCTCAGACAAAACTTACTCTTTCATACCGATAACCATAGAACTAACTATGGTTTTCATTCCTCTATGCCTAGAATTCTTAGGTCTGCCAACAAACATAACAGTCATGATTTTTTTGATAACAAGTTGTCTTCTTTCAAACGATCACTGAATCAAATTCAATTATAAACACCTCTCTCCTGCGTCCAATCCCACCAAGTCTACTATATACCATTGTGTCTTTCTACTTTTCTTTATAATAATTTTCTATGTTTAAATGTGTCCTTAAAAATGCCCATTGGGCGAACATATAAATTAATTAAATAAAGTACATCGGTCTTAAGAAAGAGACTGCCAGCGTAGTCGGCAAACTGGAGCTTTGTAGAGCGTCGTCTTTGTCATACATACATGCATACAGATACCGAACTTCTGGGACAGAGAGGACGTTCTACAAAGTCGGCAGTCTCATTCTTAAGCCCAATGTATTTTATTTACTGCCGGGTACTGTATATGAGTATGAATGACAAAGACAACGCTCTACAAAGCCAATGAGGTTGGCAGTCTCTTTCTTAAGCCCGATGTACTTTATTTAATACCGGGTACTGTAGGTGTTGACATAAGTTGTGTCCGTTTTTTTCCCAAATTTAAAAATGAGCACCAAATGTAAAGCAAAATACGAAAGGTAATAACGTCATTGGAAAGAAAACATTCTGCTTTACAAGATATTGTGTTTGCTTTTACGCTACATATATTATTTTGGTCAAAATGGTAGGTTAATAAATATTATTAAAGTATATTTCCACATACCGACTTTTTATATCTATCGGTTTCATCAGGACACTCAGAATACAGAATTATAATTTAAAAATTAACTAATCGTGTAAACCTCTTGACACCTCACCCTCCCAAACTCCCTTCCCACACATACTCCAAGATACCACTAAATACTACTAACCTAATTTTTAGCGCATGTTCGGACGCGGTGGTCATTGCATCCCCCTACAACGCTGAATGTAATTTATGTATTTTTTCGCAAAATACCAAAGTGAGGGTGAAAGTTAATTTTAGTATAAGCATGTTAGTGTAGTGAGCGTCCTGACCAAGAGACGAGTACGTCACGAAACCGGTAGACATAATAATTCATTATACTTAATTATAAAGTAGGTCTTTGTTTTAACAGGACATTTACTGAGTTTCCCCGGGCACCATAAAGTCCCGTTCGTTGCGCGTTATGGACCGGAATGGGGATTCACCCGGAGCAGGGGAATAATATGCAGCAACAGCAGCTCTAGAGAGATACTTTTCACCCTTTGGTTTGGCTCAGTCCAAACTTGGAGATGGCCCAAGTAAATGAAAAAAACAGCAAAACTGGTATATTATTTAAATGAAAATGCATACACATTCAAATTGTGATATTTGTGCTCAAAAATTGTGCAGAAATACAATATTTAGGTGGTGTTCTGTGGTGTCATATTTACTGCTAAGTGACTTATTTTACATACTAAAGGTACATTAGGCAATAATTACTGAAGGTATGGTACGCCAACATTTACTAAAGACGTGGTTAGGGTTGGCAACTCAATCGACCGAAAATCCGGGAGGCAAAATAAAAAACCGCTAAAATCAAACATGAGTTATTTTAGAAAAAATAACATGACTTGAATAAGTTCTCGCCATTTCCCGACAGATGTGTTATCTTAGCCTTGGCAATACTACAGCCAACTTCATCGTGAAGCTCGCCATTAGGCTTAAAACGACAGTATAATATCGTGGAGTAAAAGGGAAATATCACATACTATGAAATCCGATAAAAATATATGAGCAATATTTTGAGTTTGTCCAAATTTTTTTTTTACACAAGGACTGGATTTAACTCCCTGGGAAGCTGTGAATATTAACATATTACAACAGAGATGGAGAACATTTAAGAGAAGGCAATATAGTAGTCTAGGCAACTATAGGGCTTTTGAAAATTTTCAGGCGTTGCCTAGTGTGTAGGTGAAATAATTCAATGAGATGAATTTCACCCGCACAAATAAAGGTTTCAGGTCTTTAGCTTCACAAACATCAGATGTTCAAATATGGGCAGAATGGTGAATGGTATTTCCTTTTTCCTCTTTTTTCCTTTTTACCATCGAGTAACAGTATCGATTTAAGGTAATTTATATACAAATCCAGTTATTTCTATTTGAAAATATCTTCTTCTTCTTTTCCACGTCCACTCCTAAGTGGAGCATGTGGACATCACCAGTTGCCTTCCACGTCAATCCAGCGCCCCTAAGTTCTGCCGAATAAAATCGAAAGATCGTCATCGACGGCCTTCCAGGACGGCGAGAGCCCGCAGGATTAAAGAAGAGGCAACTCGGGTTTAGGCGCTTCAGGTTTTCCAGGTTCCAGTTTAGGCCAGGTCCACCGCCGCATCCTCAAGTCGCTCGTTATAGGAGGCTGCTGCGTCCGTTCTCGGACTTCAATGTTAGTTATATAATCGAACCACCTTATACCTAATATTCTCCTTGAGATCTTACTCTCAAAACTCAGAAGTTTGGTGTTCTGAGCTTTGGTAAAGTGCCAAGATTCACATCTGTATATACCTTTAGCTTTTTAATTTTAATTTTCTATAGAATATGTTTTGTAACTTGAATTTTAATGATACCAATATTTTGTATATTTGATTATGTGTGATTCTAATTTATATTTTAAAAATTATTTCTGATTATTTTTTTTGCATTATATTCTTTGGAATTTTATTATTTATTACATTTACCTTTTTTCTCTAGATTGTTATTCCATGTCATTATAATTTGATCTAATTAATTTTACTATGTATTTTTATTGTTATTTATTGTGGCTTGACACGGGTATAGCCTAAAAAGCCTTAATAAGTTCATTAATATTTAAACTAGTGTAATTTTGAATGAATAAATAAATAAATTATAAAAATTAAACTTTTATTTCATTGATTGGTTGGAAGAAATTGCCATTTGGCAATAATCCCGCCAATGTACAATTAATATTATGCACAAAAAGTTTACTAAATAAATACAAATAAAACATTTAAAAAAATAAAGCATTCATTTTCATTAAAAAACAGCGAGACTTTATTCAAGCCTCCAATAATATTCACAAAATGTAATTTGGAAAATTATTTTTAGTGAAAAACAATGTCACATCTACGCATGTTTTCTTAAAATTGTACCTTTTTACGATGCGCGCAGAATGAGGTCTTTTTAACGTAAAAAATTTAATTTATTATGCGAAAATTACGCTAAGCTAAAACATTTGTAATAGGGAATTTTTTTTATTCCTTTCCCAAATTAATCTTCACAACCCAGTCTTAATTTTGGTAAAAACAACATGAACTTGAGCGACAAATAGTAATTCATGCAGGAATAGATTCCGGAAGATTTTCGCTGCATTCTGGGAGTTGGGAGATGAAATAAAAAATAAGCCTATTTCCCAGAGAATTCCGGGAGGGTTGGCAACCCTGTATCTAGTATGGCCATATTCGCTAAAGATATGGTACGGCAATATTGACTAAAGATATGGTACGGCAATTTTGACTAAGGATATGGTACGGGAATATTGACTAAAGATATGGTACGGCAATATTGACTAAGGATATGGTACGGCTATGCCCGGTACAGAATATTGGGAACCGGTAAACTCACCGCAAGAACCGACCCTACAAATTTCGAGAATGATTATTATGAAAATAATGGAGTGAAGTTTGAGCATTCCGTGACATGGCAAATGCATGAGGTAGAATTCTGGAATGAAACACCAAAGTGAAATTATGATACAATATTTAATTATTCAGAAAATAGTTTACGGTGCAGAAAAATCATGTAAATCATAAAAAAATGGCAGAAAAACAATTATAAAATATATATTCAAGAGGTTATTAAATTTATTTCGATAAAACGCAGATTTTAACTGATCAACCATTCCAAAGCCAAATATATTCCTAAATAAACTAATTTAACTTATGTAAATTCTGTTGAATTTGGAGTACATTAATATCGGTTAGGCAGAAAGTAAATGAGCCTCAAACGTCAAAAGAAAATATACTCGCCGGACGTCAGTGTCAATGGTTTTTGACTATATATATTTTTATTAAACAAGGTAAAAACATGAACAGAAAATATAAAAGGAATAATAATGAAACCCACTAAACCGCGAAAAAAAAGCTTTGTCAACATTTTCTTTTAAAATCATCTTAGGAATCTTATTAAAAATTTTAGTAATTGTATAATGAAGTGTTCTTCGGCCATACTTGTTTACAAACCTCGGGACTGACGAGCTTTCGCGTTGCGCTAGCCTTGTATTATGTGAATGTAAATACCTTTTCTGGTAGTTACTATCAAATCGGTATCTAGTGACAAATTTGAGCCATAGAATAGCATTTACGGACAGGCACCCTTGCTTTTAAAAAAGTTCGGGTACCTCTTCCTTATCAATTCAATTCAATTCGTTCAATTCATCAATTCGTTCAAACGATGAGTCTGATTTTAATGGCGCCTCATAATGAAACAAGACGAAGGGAGCAGAGAGCGGAGTATCTACTCTTGTGTTGGTCACCATTAATACGCATGTACCTAGTAATAATAACTTTGTAATTTTAGCAAGTCTCCCGATTATTCATATTACTGTTCTGTTTTTCTAAAATTTAGTAACACGCTATGGGTTATTAATATTGATCAATGGAGTCTAGCAGTGTTGGAGCATATATTGTACTGTAGCCTCGCTAGAAATTTAGTACCGATTTTAAAAGCAGGTTACCCGTAGTGGTTGAAACTTTGACCACCCATAATTTAGATTCATGTGCCAGTTTTATTTTTGCAGTAATTGTACGAATACTCTAGTTTGATGCTTCAGTCGACAGGCATTTTATTTTGGCTGTAAATCAAAATAATAATTTTGGTAAAAATACTCGTATCTTTATTTTGTTTTATCTGACCAAAAAGCGCTATTGCCTAAGAAGTCGTCTTCAAGACTGGTAAGTTGTATTTTTCAAGCGTTTTTTCTTCACCCTTCAAATAATTAATATTGCTTAATCCCAATTTTGGTCCAATAACAAACGTTCAATCTAGTTTTAATTACTTGTTGTCTGCCCATAAATAAAATACTTACCTGAGGAACGATTACAATCGAAGGATAAGGGAGTCCTACATTCACCATGACAGTATAGTTGAAGATAAATTCTTCCGAGTGATCACGAAGATACACTACCGACTCGTAATCTTCAAGCTTTGCGGTAGGTACATCGATATGTACCGAGGGCTCAAGTACCCCCCAGTACACATACAATCACATTAAAAGTCACAAAATATTTTCCTCGGGCAATTTTCGCTTTAATTACGATTCCTTTTAAATTTGTAATGCAAAAGAGAAATAAGCTAATTTTGAAAGTGAATTAAATTCTGACATAACTGTCTGTTTTCAAACCGAACGGCTAGAAGCTGCTACATTAACAAACATTTGTTATATTTCAAAACGAATGACTAGATGCTGCTAGCCGTTCGGTTTGAAAACTTGAGGTAATTCGAGCGCATGCGTGACTTTTGAGATTTGGTAATAATATTACCACTATGAAAAATAAATATGATTTTTATCTTATCTTCCTGAAAGCATGTATCGACATATTGATAGACCTGGTTTTCTAATACGTAAAAAGATATAGATTAAATTTAACGAAAAGTTAACCATACCGTCGTAGGAACTGCCAAATGTCATATAAAAATCGTGTTCAAGAGAGCACTTTCTGCTTAAATTGTGATTTATTTGAATTTCTCATCGTTTAAAAGTAGCAGATTTTTATCACAGAAGCCTATTTAAATACGAAAAAGAAATACTTAAATTTTAATTTAGCATTGAACGCGGAGTAAAGTTCCGGTGAAACTTATTGGTTAAATTTGATCATATGACGAGGTAAATTGAGATAGTAGAAGTATATCGCGACCCTAGTATTCTTATCTCACAAAAACCTTGTAAAAGATTCACCAGTCCCAAAGATGCGTACTTAGATGCAAGTGTTCATAGGTCAAATAAAACTATATTTTTATCAAAAGCATAAATTATGGAATATCAATAAATACCTACAAAAAACATCAATATAACTAAGTCAGTATGATAAATGATAATGCTTTTGGCTTTGGAAGAAATGCTGATTGACGTTATGTAATTGAAGAAATGGGTAATGAAAGATTCTAATGATCATGAAAGAAAAGAAGTTAAAGATATTTGAAACAAAGAGTGCAAGGAAGTGTGTATAGAAATATTATCAAAGTGAGGAAAAAAACCACACCGCGAACAAATAAAGTGCTCTGTGGAGATTGCCAAATAAAAGGTGCCAAGAGTTTTCAAAGTAAAGAAGAATATTGTATTTGTTATTAAGAAAGCGTGAGACGTGATGGACCTTACCAGGGCTTTGCGTTGCGGTACGACTGGCTTCCCTTCAGACTGACGCGCCACGGGAAGCAATCAAACAACCAACGTTTTGCAACTATCTTCACACTATTTCCTCCCCACAAGACCAGAAATGAAAGAAGCTTCGGTTTTATTACCTTTTTCGCAAGAAAAACCATCAAAATGAAATTCGTATGCGGGAGTTCCGCAAGGAACCCAATTATGCCACTCACTATTTTAATTTTGAAAATCAAATATAACATCATCGTCTCTTTGCGCACCCAGTGGCGCATAGGGCACTGCATTTATAAACCAAATACAACATATTTCGATCATATCAACTGTGTTCAGGTCAAAGTCTCCAAACTGCAATTCTGGAAAAAGCGGTATCACTATTTCAAATGTGTTTTAAGCCAATTGCATAAGCCTTATCCACATTCGGGCAAAAGGATTTATGCCAATGGACGTTTGCAGTTCAAATTATAATATTATCATGATTCAAATGCACCACTTGTCTATTTGTAGCGTCCATGGAGGAGGATACAAATAAGTGTTTTAAGTGGTTAAGTAAAAAATTCTGATTCTGAAGTTACTTAGTCGTAGCAATTACGCCGCAATATTTAGTTGTATGCCATTTTAGTTACCCACTAAGTCTAAAGACTTTGATTTCAAAACAGGTTTCAACATTTAGTATACGGAGCAATTTTTCAGTCCTTTTATTAATTTGAATATCTTCCATGTTAATAATGGTTTTCGGGAGTTCTTTGAACAATTTCGAAAGAACGCAATACAATGTTCGTTCTCCCGAGTAATTTGTAATTCGGTGTTCGATTGAACACATTTTGTAGAAACCGAAGTAATCTTTCATTTTTGGTCAGTTCAAACAACACATAATATAGTAACATAGTAATCTAAACATCCAAATATTTAAAGCGCTATTGAATGATACTAGCCAAGTATTTTTAATAAACAGAATAAGATTGCGAGAGAAGCGATTGGTAGTTGGTTGGATATATTAGTAAACACATTGAGAAGAGTGATCCACGAGTGAAATTTTAGCATCAAACTCTTGTATTATGGACATTTACAAAGATATATTTCACAATGAGGAAGTTCAGTGCAGTGGCAACAGATTTCCGGTTTCCGGGGTAGCCATGTTTGTCGACGTTTAGCGAGTTTTGACGTTTAGCGGGTACTTATTATTTTCGTATCAACGAGTTGTAAATAACTCACTATTAGAAAACGGGAATAAAGTTGGAGTAGAGTGGGATTCGAACCACGGACCATCGGTCCGTGAGTCCGAGACACTAGCCACGGGACCTCAACCCGATTATAAAGAATTTAAGGAAAGAATCTGATTGAGATCCACAAAAAACAAATGCTGTTTGTAAACATTTAAAAAAAAACTTTTTTTATACACAAAAAAAAACATCTTTACATTTTATTGCAAATGCGTTTTCTTAGAATGCAACCCTGGTAGATCAATGAATAAAACATTTATGCTTCTAACTTCTGTTTTACATATTCGATTGAAGATTTTAATGTCTACGAACACGCACAGCCCAAAGATCTATATTTCTCTAAAAACCGCATGTGAATCGGTTAAGCCGTTTAGGAGTACGGTGACATCACACGTACAGAGGAATTATATATATATAAAGATAATTATTATAATGTTGTTCGTGGTTAAAAATATTTTTTTACTATAATACTATAAAATAAATAATGAAGTTTAAAGTAAGTTTTAATAAAGTCACAGAGCAAAAACGAATCATTCGGATTAACGCAACTTTTTTCTATTGGTGATGCAATTTTTTATATTAAAAAAAATATATATATTAGCGCTCTTAAAATTTGCCCAAATATTTCAATTTTGGTGGCCTTTTTTCAACGAGTTGTAAATAACTCACTATTAGAAAATGGAAATCAAGTTGGGGTAGAGTGGGCTCGAACCTCGGACCCCTGATCCGTGAGTCCGCAATGCTAGCCACGGGACCACGACCCGACTCGCCTCTTAAAAAACATAATTTTACGCTTCGAATGGCATATTTAACTCAAAACTGTCATTTTTAGGGACTTTTGCCTTAATGGCGACGATATGATACATAAATAATTTTCTTTGGGTTAGTTTAAAAGTCCTATATTTTTTTTTTAAAAACCACTGAACTTCCTCAGTACTATTTTAGGAAGTGTTAGTTTGTTAAAACGTCACTCGAAGAAGTAATTAAACCACGAGAAACCCTGACAGATATTTATAGCAAGATATATCCCCCTACATACAGACAATTACTAAAGCAACATCG
Organism: Micrasema longulum; assembly: GCF_059751315.1. Lineage (NCBI taxonomy): Eukaryota > Metazoa > Arthropoda > Insecta > Trichoptera > Brachycentridae > Micrasema > Micrasema longulum. Next base: position 2,921 of record NW_028279104.1, on the reverse strand, counting down.
CGTCCAAATATAATATATATTTAAAACAAAGCAACAAAAAACAGTCACTATCGAAAGCACAATGCATCAGAAATAAAAGTATCCAAGCCATTATTTAATATTAAGTCATTGCATTGAAATTGTACCCATTGGTAATATCTCTTGATTAAGTTTCCTGGGAAATTCGATACACAAGTGTTTGGTCATTTTTACGAATAAGTTCAAAGGGAGGAGACGTATCAAGCGGTTTTACCTGGCGGGAGGGCCGCAGTCCGTTCCCGTTGACGAGGACGTAGGGTACTCGAGTTCATCAAAGTCTTCTCGTACAATGTCCGAACCCCCCCTGAAGTCTTGTCCTTCGCGAATATTGGAAATGTTACCTAACATTGAAAAAAAAAGGTTATTATTTAGACATATCAAGAATAATCGTACGTTAAAATTTATCAATTTAAAACATGGTTTGAAAATTATTATTATACAGCCTGTAACTGGGAGGGTGGATCATCGGTGGCAGAGCGATGGGGGACCTCAATGCCTATCCCTCCCAGTTACAGCCTGTATAATTAAAGATATGTAGTAAAGTAAAATGTATTAGATGTTAATTTAAAAATAAATACAGTAGTAAATTGCATCATTCAGAAGAAAATATTTGTTTTATATGATTAGAAGCCTTCAAAATTGAATGTCGAGTGAAAAAAAGTGAACATTTTCAATACCTCGTTTGCCATTCAAAAGAAAATTTTCTGACGTACAAAATATTATGTTTGCTTTTACGTTACATATATTATTTTATTTGATTACAAGCCTTCAAAATTATAACAAATGGGAAACATACAACATTTGAAATCAGAGTGACGTTTCTTGCAGTACGCAACTATTCCTCACCTTGAATGGACTGGCAGGGCTCGGGAGGGCGCATCCTGATCTCCCCGAGGGTGCACTGCAGCACGGCGGGAGGAGAATGCCCCCCGGCGCAGTGTATGGAGACGGAGGACCCGTGCGCCGTAGTCAGCCCGGCGCGGTACCCCGCGGAGTACACGGCATGGGGGACTACGGGCAGCTCACAGGGGGCTGGTAACAAAACAACATTACAGTCGATTTGAGTATTTGAATTAATTTGCAGACAGCATTATGCTCACGCAAACTCACGCGAAATTATGCCAGATCTATAAAGGAGGCTAACAAGATAAGAAACTATGAAATAATTTATAAAACTCACCTGGAATACATTCTGGCATGCTCGTGACTGCCCAATCTCCGTGCCAGCATCGCAGGTTACTGGCTCCTTGCACATTAAACCTAGAAATATTTGTACATATATGATTTACTTTATATGAAAAGTTTATTTACAACTTGGGTCTTTGAACTCTTGTCACGATAAAATACCGCATCACGTGAACCTATACGACGGACTACCCAAAATAAACTGAACAAATATTTTAAAAACGTATTTAATGAATTATTTTTCAAAAAACCTTAAGAGCTTTTAAAATACTCTCCATTGGAGCTTATGTTCTTGTCCAATATTTTATTCCATTGTTGAAAACATTTTTAAAATTAATTTTTGTGATGTTAGACAACGCCGTTGTCTTATTTATTTAATTATTTATTTATATTAAAGAAACAAACAGTCGACAATGATATAATAACATTTTTTTAAAAATACAGTTTAAAGACAGACCAGCAAAGTTTCTAAATAAAAATCATACATATTATTCAATTGGGTTACAACAAAAGGATGTGTTTATGTGTATTTGTAAGTGTAAATGTGTGTTGATGTGTATTAGTGTGGGAGTAAGTGTTCAGGAGGGTGCATTATTAAATAGTAAGTGGGATCGTATCACAGCCAGAAATAATAAGTCTTAATTTATTTTAAAATAAATTAAGGGGTATATAAAATATATCAATAGATGAAAAAAAAACATTATAGTTAGAGCAAGAACGATAGAGGAAAGAGTGTTGTGCATAGTTAGTGCTACAGACTGGCAGATGGAATAAATACTTATTTCTTGTCACGCGAAAGGGGACATTAACATATTTTTGTAACCTCAGCAATGTCGGTAAAACGCCGTCCTTTCGTGTATTTTTTCATGCAAAGGAATAAAAAGAATCAAATGAATCTCTTCACAACAATAAAGGTTTCAGCTCTTTGACTTCACTTAAATCAACAGATGGAAGAATTAAAGAAATATGAATATTCAAAGGCAAAATGGTAAATGTTACACAGTGTGTAAAGTGGGCACTTAAACCAGCCAACGACAAGTCATAAGCCCTGTAAATGCCTAGACTTCCATATTCTATTCTCTAAAATGTTATTCATCTCTGTTGTAGTTTGTTAAAATAAAAATATGTCGTAGGGGGCTAGATCGGGTTGAATAGGGGGAGTGGGGTAAAAGAGTTATAGTTTTTTTTTTTTTAAATTGGCACACAAAGAGGGCTGTATGAGAGTTATTCTTGTCATCCCCAAATCTGGTTCACTTATCTTTCAAGTCACTTCAGATAGCTCCACACATTCTTTGATGGTCTGTCGTCAGTTTACCAGGGTAATTTGGAAAATTTTACGAATACTTTTATTGGTTCAGGCCATCTAAGTCATCGATTGACATTTCCCCTGTTTGGAAATGGGAAAACGACTCAAACACTCGAGTTTTCCTTATAGCGTCATGTTTGTAGGCCGTTGTTAATATTTCAAGAGTTTTTTTGCCAGTTTTATAGAGCACGAAGCAAAACTCCTTGGGCGCGCGCTCGATCATCCATGGCAAAAATGACGAGCACACAAAATAACTGTTGTAAATATTCACACCAGCCAAACGGAACATTCTCCAGTAGCGACACTTGGGATCCTCGTAAATAAAAGGTAACTCTACATGATCATATCGACAGAACCCCGTACTAAAAAAACTCTGCCCCCACAGTATTGATTTGGTTTTTTTTGATCGATA